>NW_016807544.1:629056-747890 GCF_001698545.2 Rhinopithecus bieti | reverse complement strand
ATACACCTGAGCAGGCAGTCTGTCCGTTCTCAGATCTCAACCTCCGCGTTGGGAGATCCACGGCTCTCCCCAAAGCTGTCAGACAGAGTCGTTCGCGTCTGCACCGGCTCCCGCTACTTCCCCTGTTGGTCTTCAGCTGTGCGCTGTCCCCAGAGGTGGAGACTACAGAGACAGGCAGGCTTCCTTGAGCTGCTGTGAGCTCCACCCAGTTCGAGCTTCCCAGCGGCTTTGTTTACCTACTTAAGCCTCAGCAATGGCGGGCGCCCCTCCCCCAGCCTCGCTGCTGCCTTGCTGATAGATCGCGGCAGACTGCTGTGTTAGCAGTGAGGGAGGCTTCGTGGGCGTGGGACCCTCCCGGCCAGGTGTGGGATATGTTCTCCTGGTGAACAGGCACAATCTTAAATGGTATGTTATTCTCCAAACAGTACTTCTCCATTGTGCTGGCAGAGCAATTCAGGAGGGCATCTAGTAAGAAAAGCTGGGTCATTCAAGACTTCTTATTGCTCCTGCAATACACTGGCAGTGTGTGCTTAGTGATAAGCTTGAAGGCCCTGGGGTTCTCACAGGGCCAGATCATGAAGGGCATCCATCTGTAACCTGCAACATTTCTCCCATGCAAGACTGTTATCCTGTCCTTAATGACTTGAAAGCTGGCATTGACTTGGCCTCTTTACGGATGAAAGTCCTTTCCAGTATGTTTTCAGAATAGCAAGCTTTCATCTATACTGATGATTTGCCCTGTGAAGTAATTTTCCTCACAATCAGCTTATCTAGAGTTTCCAAAAATTCTTCGGCTGCTTTCACATCAGCATTTACAGACTCACCACTCACCAGCTTTCACATTATGCAATAAATAACAATTCTTGAATAAAATCACCCAGAGCTAGCAGAAAATTCAACACTGTAGTTGTGTTCAACCTTTTCTTTCAATATCGCAAACAGATTTTTTGTTTTGTCTGTGATTGTCGTGATGCTGAGAGGTATAATATGCTTCTGTGTCTGGTCTTCAGTAGTTTTTCCATATATGATTTAGGCCCTTTTCAAATTTTTGTTCATCTTTTTGTCTTCAATGAAGCAGATCCTTTAATGGCTTCTGTCACTTTGCTCTTGTTCTTCAAGATCACAGCTATGATGGAATGGGACACAATTACCTGGCAATAACCACTGCTGATTTGCCACCTTCATAGTCCTTAACCACTTTTAATTTAGCTTCCTGGTCAATCTACTCGATGTGGCCTCTTCCCGGCAACATTAGCTGTGAATTTTGTATACGTAGGGGCCATAAAACAAAATGACACAAGATCAAATCAAATACAGAGAAAATGATGCAATAAAGAGACACAGTAAACGTGAGATGTATGACTCTGCCACTGGCATAACAAGACATACTGTTCTAAAGTAAACTTTTTTTTTGTAAGTACAAGGAGGACATTCTAACCATAAAAAGTATAGTATAATATAGTAAACGCATAGTTGTTTATTATCATTACCTAGTATTATGTAGTATACATAATTGTATGTGCTAGATTTTTACATGACTGGTAGCACAGTTTTGTTTATACCAGCATCATCATAAACACAGGTAATGCTTTGTGATAGGACAGAATGGCTATGATGTCACTAACAGGAATTTTTCAGCTCCATTATAATCTTAAGGGACCACTGTGATTGATATATGCAGTCCATTGCTGCAGCCCATGACTGTGTAAGAATCTAACAATAAAAACATGGTAAAATGAGATAATCACATACGATAGGTGGCTAGAGAAGGCTTCTCTGAGAAAGCGACATTCAGGCAAAGGAATTAGCCAGACGGAGGATTAGGGGAGGAAGAGAGATGGCTGGTACTTTCTGGCAAAATGAAGGGCAATAAGGAGTCCTTAGTAAAGAATTTAGCACATCTAAGAAACTGCAAGAAGGGCAGTGTGGCTACAGTGAGTATGGATAGTGCTGTAAAGTGAGGATGGAGAAAGTGGCAGAGGCCAGATCACAGAGTACTATATGATGTGTTCGGGCATTTGAATTCTATCTTAAATGCAATGAGAAGTCACTGGAAAATTTTAGGTACAGGAATGCCATGATCAAATGTGTCTTTAAAAAAATCCCGGCTGGGTGTGGTGGCTCGCACCTACAATCTCAGTACTTTGGGAGGTCAAGGCAGGAGGGTCACTCGAGCTCAGGAGTTCAAGACCAGTCTTGGCAAGATGGTGAGACTCCCATCTCTACAAAAATTAAAATTAAAAAAAAATTAGCCAGGAGTGGTGATGTGCACCTGTAGTCCCAACTGCTCAGGAGGTTGAGGCAAGAGGCAACTCCTTGAGCCCAGGAGTTTGAGGATGTAGTGAGCTGTGATCATGACACTGCATTCCAGCCTGGGTGACAGAGCAAGACACCTGTCTCTTAAAGAAAATAAATGCTCATGTCTGAGTCAAGAATTAAAGGTATCCCTTGTTACCCAAATCTATAGGATTTCTAATAGTCAGGGTTGCTGTATTTTCAAATTTGAGTTTCGATTGGCAAATAATTAGCATTTACATAGCAAAAGATTTATCCAAAAGTTTATCTGAATCTACTCAATACCAGAGACTGAAAATCTGGATAACTTTTCTGATTTGGAGAACTACTGATCAATATGATGAAGTGAGTAGACGGTAAGAAGAACACTCCCCTTCCATTTCACATATGTAGAAATGTTAGATAAAACAGCCTCCCAACACATTTGTTTTAAAATTAAATTAAAATTTAAAATAAGGATGAAGTCTTCAGGTGCCAAAACTTAAAAAGGAGGCTAAAAGTCACAGCAGTAGTAGGAATGGTGTTACGTAAAGGTATGCTAACTTTTGGACGAGCCTAGTTGGATTAGGTTTGAACAGCCTGGGGTTAAGACTCTGGAAGGTCCTAGGCTTCTGATGGGAGAGGCAGAAACAAATATTCATAAGACAAGAACAGGATATTTTCAAGGATGAGAGAATATGAATGGATTATAAACAGATCACAAGTAAACATCAACATTTACTCCATTGAGTGCTGCATAGCTAAAGATTTATTTCTAGCCAACAATGTAACTTCTAGACTAGTACTTGCTCCACTAACATAGACACTCCATAGCTAAGGTGCAAGCCTTCTCATGCAACACTAGGATGAAAATAAAGCTGTGGGGTTATAGATCTGGCTTCGTCCTCTTTCTAATCAAATGCTTTCTTGTTTCTATTCCAGACTAAAAATGCTCCAAAGCACTTCGAATAGATGAAAAACTCTCTGAAAACTCTTAAGTCAAAATGTTTCCTTCACTGGAAAGATATTCAGTAACAGGACTTGAAACATCCTATGAAACCAGTTTCTACTTGTGCTTACATGTTATTCAGTTTTACAGGAATTGATAGTATCAAGTTGATGTTTCTGAATGCATGATTTTCTGTAAAGAAATAACTTTATCAGTACATAAAACTGCAGAGGGCTGATCGAAAGGAAAATGGCCAGTAACTGCTTAATGGGTACAGCGTTTTATTTTGGAGTGATGAAAATGCTTCGGAATGAGACAGAGGTGGTGGCTGCCCAACACTGTGAATGTACTAAATGCTCCTGTGATTTCTTCGCTCTAAACATTAATTTTATGTGAATTTCACCTCAATTTAAAAAAATTGTTGAAGACAAAAGCATGGTGTCTATAAGAACGTAACTCAGTTAACTATTCTGCCTCACACAAAAATTCAGCATTCCATGCTGCTAGCCGTCTAACAAATTTATGCAACTGGTCACAAAAGGGACCAGCAAGAAACCAAGCACAGAACAACAGAAATTCAACATATCCAGGAAAACAAATCAATTACACAGTAACACTACTACCTTTATATATAAAGCCATACTGCAAATATGATTCTTGGAATATGCAATGTGGGTGAAAAAATCTAATACTTACTCTTTAACAACTTTTCTCACCCACAATCCCAAATATCTAATTCTATGACAACTTCTGGTTTGAGATAGAAACATGTAAAAGTAAGGTACCACAGGAGTATGCTACAGAAATAAAAGGTGAATGAATGTCTTACCTCTGAATTCAAGTCCCCGCAGCTGAAAAGTGACCAGACCATTGCCTATCTCTATAAGGTGTACTAATGCATTGAGATAGTCAGAGGCAAGGATGAAACAGTCCCCTGTACTGTAGTTTCCCCATCGTCCTAGTAGCAAATCACCACACAGGCTGTGTTGTAGGGATCTAGTTAAATGCTCATAAAAGATGGAATTCAGATTGTTGTCATCTGATCCTATAAAAAGGGATTTTAAAAAAAAGTTAAATTTCACCTTAAGTCCTCTTGACAAACAAGACTGTTAAAAATATTAAAAACTTCTCGCACAGGGTTATATTTATTTGACAAGGAAAATAACATTCATACCCTTACAGTTTCTACATAAGTAAAACACAGGAAAATGAATTTAGATTTAGAAGTCACATAACCTCCCAGAATCTATGGTTCTTATTCACAAAATGTGAGAATCTGACTTGACGCAATCTAAGGACTTTTCGACCTCTTCAACAGTTAGCAATTATTCAATCAAATATGCCTTATAATTAAAACCATGCAAGAGAAATGAGAAAAATAAAAGAATTCAGAAGAAGAACAAAAAGACTATTTAGTAAAGGAAGCAGATAAAATAATATAAGATTTGAACAAATAAAACATAATACAAGATTTGAACAAATAAGACAATCGAAAAGAAGTTGGTTAGTCAATATTAGCCATATTGAGATGGCTAATATTAAGCAGAAATAAACTGTATATAGCAACAGAGAACCTTAAAAAAAAACATTAAGATAGGCTGGGCATGGTGGCTCATGCCTGGAATCTCAGCACTTTGGGAGGCTGAGGTGGGCAGATCACTTCAGGCCAGGAGACTAACCTGGCCAACATGGCGAAACCCTGTCACTATTAAAAATATAAAAATTAGCTGGGCATCATGGTGCACGCCTGTAATCCCAGTTACTTGGGAGGCTGAGGCTGGAGAATCGCTTGAACTCAGGAGGTGGAGGTTGCAGTGAGCCGTGACTGTGCCACTGCACTCCAGCCTGGGTGACAGAGTGAGACTCTGTCAAAAAAAAAGAAAAGAGAAGAGAAGAGAAGAGAGAAAAGAGAAAGAAAGAGAAAGAAAAAGAGAGAAAGGAAGGAAGGAAGGAAGGAAGGAAGGAAGGAAGGAAGGAAGGAAGTAAGCGAAGGCAAAGGGGGGGAGGGAGGGAGGAAGGAGGAGGGAGGCGGAGGAGGGAGGAGGCGGAGGGAAGGAATTAAAATAAACATCACTTAATAGATTATATGACCATCTCTAGAAGTAACTCATGCAAAGCAATAATCTGTAAATGCATGCCCCAAGTATAGTATTGCAGAACGGTAAGATATTCAAAGTGTAATAATTATTTTAAACCTAGTCTAACTGAATAAAATAATGAAAGGAAACTCCAAATTCTAATGTCAACACAATGGCTGTATCAATTCTATGTCAACACAACACAAAAATGTATACAGTGATTCAGGGCATGGCCTTTGGTTATGCAGAATGGTGTCATCAGCAAGATAAACTAGCCCCTTACAAGCACATACTAGAGCTGAAATGCTTATTTTCTCTACCAGAACATGATGATGATGGTCATTAGTATCAAATAACTAGTTCTCCTTAGTCCAATGTTATCACTGAGAATTAATCAGATTTGAGGGAATTTATGAGTCAAATGGACACAAATATTCCAGTGTATTTGGGAGTAATATTCATTTTAGTAAATTAATACACTGAGGTTCTGGTTGATATGCTAATCTCTCATTCTCTGTGACAGATTACTAGAGTGGGCCAATAAATGATGTTTCCCAAATGACAAAACTAAGAACCATTCTTTAGATAATGGTAACACCAGCAAGGTGTCACCCACTAAAGCTCTATCCTGACTGGCATATGCCCCCACTTGATGACATCTCTGTACACAATAAACTGAATCAAATTAAATTAATATTGACCTAAACATTGAGGGAAGGGTGGAAGGAAACATACTAATAAAACATGTGTCAGTCTGACTGCAGACCCTTGAAAACATCTGACCAGTTTTATTTGAACCATTTTTCTACATTTTAACCTATGTAAGAACTATCTTTGAATGGAATTTTTCATTCTTATAAGCTTTCTTAAGATGCATTTTATAAACGATGGATATATAAATTGTAGATACTGTAATTCATATATATTTTGCAAAAGTAAAACAAATATTTAGTTTTTAAAAGTGAATATTTGGGATTCATAGAGGATTCCCAACAAGTTAGGAGTGAATATAAACATATATATATAAAAAAAACAAATCCTTAGACTTGCTTCCTTATTCACAAATAGAGCTATTACCTGGATTTCTATCAAGCTGGGAAGCCAGTCTGGTATTTGAATGATCCACTCGTTTTGTGCTAAAGAAAATAAAACATTTTTAGTAACTTTCTTTACATTAAAAAATATTTAACAATTAAGAGTGAGGGAGAAACTATAGGAAATGTATAAAATAAAGGTTGCCACTTTATGAAAATCTCTGGAAAAAACCTGTGATTAGTATAACGATAAAACGCCTTATTAGCACACTTTTAGGAATTAAAATTCTCCCCCCTTCACCACACACAAACACAGCAGATTTTTTTTTACTGTACAGTGTATGGAAAGATATCTATGCACGCACTGTGAGAAAAAAGCTGACCAGGATAAAAAAAAATGTATACTGTACATGGTTCTTAAAAATTCAAAGAGGTTAGAACATTCTTTGCCAAAGGAAGGTATAATCTATTAATGCTCAGTGATGCAATGTTCTTTGGAACAGTAGTTCCCAAAATGTGGTCCATAGAACCTAAGGCTCTTTTGGGCAGTTTTCCAGATCAAAACTATTTTCAAAGTTAACACTGAGCTGTTATTTGCTTTTTACATTGTGTTGACAACTGCACTGGTGGTACTAAAGCAATGGTGGGTAAGACTGCGGTGCCTGGGCATGAATCAAGGCAGCAGCACCAAACTGTTCTACCCTTCGCTGCCACACTTGCACAATAAAGCAAACAAAAAATCCAAGTTTCACATAAAAATGTCCCTAATGAAGCAATAAAAAGTATCAACCTTATTAAATCTCAACTCAAAGTACAGGCCTTTTTAATACTCTGTATGGCAAAATGAGAAAATATATATGAAGCACTTCTGCTGCCTTCTGAAGTACAATGGCTGTCATGAGGGGAAGCATTTGTGCAACTGCTTGAACTCCAAGATGAACTAGCTGTGTTTTTTTCTTGGAACACCATTTTACTTAACCCTGATGGAAAATTGTGAGATTATTTAGATGTGGTCATTTGACAGATATTTCCCAAAATAAAGAAAGTGAGCCTGTTATTTCAAGGAAAACAACCAGCAATACCTGTTGACAATAATAAAAATCCGAATTTTCAAACAAAAATTAAAATTTGGGAAACTCCTATCTACCACCATAAGCTTGACAGCTTCCCAATAATTAAAATTTCTTTCTGATTGGTGGTGATACCAATGAACATATTTTAAACATCACTACATAATAAAATGTATCAACATTTAGAAAATCTACATTACTCAGTGAAGTAGTATTTTCCAAATGACCAATACAAAATGTTACAAAATTATGCATGGGTAAAAGATCTATTCAGGGTATAAGACAGATGAGTGGATTTTGATGTAATATAGTTCCAAAAGTTCACAGATATGGTTTTAGATTCCATATTGCAAGTAGCTTTTAAGAAGTTCCCGTTTCTTGGGTTTCAGTGAAAGATCAAAGAAAAATATCCAGGATTGTCTTAAAAGGCTATTAGAATACTTCTTTTTTGCCTGGGCAAGGTGACTCATGCCTGTAATCCCAGGACTTTGGGAGGCCAAGGCAGGTGGATCACTTCAGGTCAGGAGTTCCAGACCAGCCTGGCCAACACGGTGAGTGTGAAGCTGAATTTTTTTTCTTCAGATACTTCAATCAAAACAATATACTGCAGATGATTGAATGTATAGGTAGACACGAGAATCCAGCTGTCTTTTAATATGCCGGACATTAAGAGATTTGCAAAACTATATAACAATGCCACTCTTCTCGCTAATTTTTGGGGGGAGTGTAAATATAGTTATTCATAACTTTAAAATGTTATTTACACAAATATACAATAGATACATCATTGTTATTTTAAATTAGTTAATAAGTAAACAGTTGAAATTTTGAGTTTTCTTCCCACTCTAGTAAATATTAGTAGATAAAATCCATATTTTTAAAACTCTAGTGTTTCCAATAACTTTTAAGAGCATAAGACCAGGCACAGTGGCTCACACCTGTAATCCCAGCACTTTGGGAGGCCGAAGTGGGTGGATCACCTGAGCTCAGGAGTTCAAGACCAGCCTGGTCAACACGGTGAAACCCATCTCTACCAAAAATATAAAAACTAGCCAGGCATGCTGGTGGGCGCCTGTAATCCCAGCTACTCGGGAGGCTGAGGCAGGAGAATTGCTTGAACCTGGGAGGCGGAGGTTGCAGTGAGTCGCGATTGTGCCATTGCATTCCAGCCTGGATGACAAGGGCAAAACTCTGTCTCAAAAAAATAAAAAGAAAAGAAAAAAAAAGAGTATAAAGGGGTTCTAAATCCAAAAAGTTAAGAACTGCAGCCATTGAACATTACTTTGGGCTAACTGGTCCAGAAGAATAATAATAAACAACACAGAAATTCACCAAAATGGGAAATACCATGTGTGGTTTTAGATAAAGGACCAGAGATTTAGTTTCAAACCTACAAACTAGTCCACTGTTTAAAAGGTGAGATTACAATTTTCACCTATTAAATATGCCAATTTGTGAAAGTATAGAGAGAAAGACAGTCATGGAGATGGTCAATAGAATTAGGAATTAGTACAAGCTCTTTCTAAACCAATGTGTTAATATATATTAAAAGCCTTTAAAATGTTTATACTCCATAACTCGTAACTCCTAAAAGCATTCCCTTTTAGGAATGTTTTCTGAAATAAAATGAAATTTGGAGAGATTACATACAAACATAATTACTAAGCTTTAGATTAAATAGCTAGCCCAAGGAACTAAGCCTAAACGGAGAAAATAATTCATGCATAAAGATGGTCATTAAAACTTATCTTCTGAAAATAGCAGAAATAACCTATAAAATTTAGCTTTAGAAATAGCTGGGTATTTCTAAAAAAACTATAACTCATTATGATGACTGTTATAATGATATCATATAGCATAAAGTTGCAGAGTATTATTAATGTGAAATAATTCTAATATCACTGAAAGAAAAAAATATAAAAATGAACATATTCAATCAGAACAATGTTTAAAAATATCTTCTAAGTAGAAAAAAATGGTTGAGCACAGTGGCTGAAGCTTGTAATCCTAACACTCTGGGAGGCTGAGGCAGGTGGGTCGCTTGAGCTCAGGAGTTCGAGAGCAGTATAGGCAACACGGCAAAACTCCGTCTCTACAAAAAATACCAAAATTAGCTGGCGTGGTGGCTCAAGCCTCTAGTCCCTGCTATTCGGGAGGCTGAGGCAGGAGGATCACTTGAGCGCCCAGGAGGCGGAGGTTGTAGTGAGCCGAGACGCACCACTGCACTCCAGCCTGGGCAACAGAATGAGATCCTGTTTAAAAAAAAAGACAAGAAAAATAAAAAATAAAAAGTAATTTCCTCTGGCCTCTTTTTTTATATACTTTTCAAATTTTAAAATATTTATAAAGTTTTAGCAAAACAAATATTTCAACACAATAAATTACGAACCATAAATTCTAATAATAATGCTGTCAATAGTTTTCCTAGCAGAAAAGATAAAATTGTCTTTCAAGTGTTTTACTTTACTCACTTATAGTCTCTCTCCCAGAATTTCACAGGTCGGACATATGAAGTGATGAATATTGCACTTCCCAGAAAGGGGTTCAGTGGAGTAGAGAAGAAGGCCGAGACAGCAGCCTGAATAAACAGCATGGCTGAATCTATGGGAAAACTAGTTAAGGACACTGAAATTCATCTGAGCACAGATGCCAAAAACACCTCACAAAAACCTAGCAGATACATTTAGATTACATCAATTAGAGAACTGAGGGTCACCAGAAGAATACAAAAGAAGGTATCACTGGGCAGCCATTAAGGGGTCACCAACAGAAAGACGTACAGAAAGTTCAACTTGGTATGATGTTTTCAAAGGAGCCAAATCAATATTTGTTAATACGTATTTGGTAAAAGTTCATATATTAATCTTGGGAAGAGATGTTAGAGTTCAATTTTCCACAAGGTTAAAACTAAAGCTTGCAGATATCACAAGTCTGTCTTTCCATATCAATGCGGTTACTAACCCTTACACCCTTACTACTATTTAGAAAATACTAAGAAATAGTGGGAGTAGAAAATTTTTTACAGAAGTTTAATTCTATCAGTTTCATATCACATTATGAAAAAATGTTTTGTACCTTCATTTATTAAAAATAATGCTAAACATTTCTTTTATGTATTAAAGATTCCTGGACTTTAATATTCACATATGCAAATGTAAGATTTTAAATCAGCATTACTTTTTTACAAAACCTGAATACTTTTCTTACGTTCAGATGATCTGTGGACCACAGATGTTAATACAAGTTAAACAATCAACAGTATAGGTGTGGATATAAAAGGTTATGATTTTTTTTTTTTGAGACAGAGTTTCACTCTTGTTGCCCAGGCTGGAGTGCAATGGCGCGATCTTGGCTCAATGCAACCTCCACCTCCTGGGTTCAAGAGATTCTCCTGCCTCAGCCTCCCAAGTAGCTGGGATTACAGGCATGTGTCACCACACCCGGCTAATTTAGTATTTTCAGTGGAGACAGGGTTTGTCCATGTTGGTCAGGCTGGTCTCAAACTCCCAACCTCAGGTGATCCACCTGCCTCGGCCTCCCAAAGTGCTGGGATTACAGGCGTGAGCCACTGCGCCCGGCCAAGATTATGAATTTTTGACAATTTATTACACAGTAAACTTTATCTATGCCTGTGAAAGATTACGCCTATAAACCAACGTTCTTGTCAAGAATATGACTGCCCATTCTTATTAAACTTTAATTAGAAGGATACGAGGAACTGCAAAAGGCTGAGCAAAGGCATGGAAAGCAGAACCCCATGTGATCTGCCACGGGGCAATATAGGTATACACGAACTGCAATTTATAAAGGAGTTCCCAAAGCTGCAGGAGGAAAAGAATAGCTGTCAGTAAAAAAAAAAAACAACTTATCAGATATTTGAATTAGAAAATGAAAAACCTGTAAAATGTATTTTCCTCCTAATAGGGAAATGGCATTGAAATTATTTGCCATTTGCATACTAGGAAAAGATATATCAACTGCCTAAATGCTTATTTCTGAGTAAAGACACTTTCTAAGTAAAGATAGGTAGCTATATATGGATTTATGTTTCATCTGTTTAAAAAAAAAAAAAAAAAAAAATTCTATGCCCTCTACTGGCCATATTATGCTACTACAGCAAAACAAAGTAAGGTAGGAAGCAAATAATTGTTCTTGAAAAAAAAAATCAAGATGTTTGCAAAGCTAAAGAATACATATATTTATTTTATTCTAAGACACATTTTCTGCAAATTTTACTGCTATGGGAACTGAGTATGTTTTAAATGTAATGTCAAAAGGAATGTGAAAACAGCAGCTGTAATACAGTTGTCACCGCCTGTTTCCATAAAAATTTAGTTGTGTATGCTAGGCATCTGTTCGTAACCTTAATTGCTATCAGTGGAAACAGGATACACATTTTAATTTTATTTAAGGTTGGATATGTTACAGTTGAACAGTTTTTCAATGCTGAATCAGAGTTGCTGTACTTGTCCAAGACTGCCTCTGCATGATTAGGCAACAATCCCCTCATCCTTTAAAATACTTTAACTGATTTACAAATGAACTTACTTAACTTCCAATTTAAAAAAAGAAATCACAACTCCAACCAATTAAAAAATGTAGATGAACTGCAGTATTTTTGCCATGATTCAAAATTATTTTTGCCATGACTCAAAATTATGCAGTGCTCGGCACTAATGTAATCAGGATCATGGTAAGTAAAAGCAGCGTGTATATATCATCATGATGCCATTACAATGACTTAAAAGCAATGACTCAGAAACTTCTTCAGATTCTAAGTGTGAAACAAACTGTACTTCAATTTTAACTGAAATATTAAAGAAAAGAACAATATGTAACAATATGTAACGGTTGGTAGGTAAAGGGATTTTTTTATACATGTAATTTTTCTTAAAAGGTTATTAAATCCATGATATACCTTACAATGATATCTTAAAGTAAAAAATATATCTGAAGAAATCCCTTGAATACTACCGATTGTCACTGTTAAATTCTATCTACTGACCAATTCGAATACAAACTCAAAGGGACAGCTTTCTCTGTTTTGTTCATTGGTGTAGCTTAAGCATCTAGAACAGTTCTAAAACAGTTTTTTGTTTTAAAAAATATATTTAACAATAAAAGTATTAAGAAAATCCAAACTAATGCAGTTAAGTGTAGCAACTATATTTCAAAGATTATTTACTTTATATTTTACTGCAACTTTCACTTTTTTCCAACCAGTATAAGATGAAATACAATTTTCAATCTAAATATTTGAGTTTGTGAGAAACCACATGCTTCTTTATACAATTCTCTGATTAACTTTCTGGCTTCCTCCTTTGGTTAATAACCATACTCACTAGAAGAGGAAATAAATGATAAAAATGCAAATTAGTGACTGAACAGATATAATACTGAAATATTTTAAAGCTATTTATCACAAAAATTGAAATTGACTATCAATGAAACGGCTTTCCATTTTTACTGTTCCCCATCCTAGATCAGACTACTATCACATCTGAATTACTGTCATTATCGCTTAAGCTGTTCTCTGTACCTTTAGGTTCTCTCTTCCCCAACTGAAGCCAAATGTGGCTGACCAGGCTAACTTCCCTAAAATTGGAATTTCATTGTTTTGCAGCTGTTCATTTGCTTCAGCTCTCTGTTACCTATCAAATAGGATAATATATGTCAAAGTCCTTTGGATGTGGTCAGTGTTAACATGAAATTTAATCACTATTTCACTGACAAATAATCTGACTGTATAGCCTATTTCATTGAGAAAGGTAGTGTGATTCAGCAAAATGATTCTTGGGTTAGGAGGCAGAGGACCAAGGTTTTACCATCTAATTTGTAAAAGGCCTAAGAACATCTATCTTATGGGTGGATAATGAATTTTAGCAGCAGCCTGTAAAGTTCAGAGTATTCTGCAAATGTCACATCAATCTAATTTCTGACTGCTCCCACTTAGCCTCAATCTCCTCAGCATCTACCTGTTTCACTGGGGTACAGAGCCCAATTCAATTATTACCACTTCTGTTTCTAAAATTATTCAAAACTATATACCTTTTGAGAGATTCTATATATTTCAAAATATATACTTATTAATGTTTCTCTAATTGTTTTATATAACTTAATCCTATCTTCTCAGTGATAGCAAGAAATATATCTTTTATAAATCACAGTAACTATCTTTGTTTAGGGATTCCAATGTGCTCCTAAATAACTGGTTGAAGAGAGATAACTTAAACAATAATAAATCAAATGAAATGTAAGAAAAATCCTGACTAAATAGCATATAACTCAGGGAGATAGTTTTTATAGAGAAGGATACTCCTTCCAGTGATAAATTACCTTGTTGAAGAGTATGGACATAAAGAAGAGATCCAACAGCATGGTCTCTGAAAAAGCTTCATAGTCAAATTTGAAAAAGAGCACAGTAAAGATGACTGTGACATACTGATATGTAGGGCTGCTAAAAGAGGATCGTAGCAACTTCAAACCAGCAATGGTGATCATTAAAGCACCTAATCTGTGACACAAAGAAAACACAAATCAGCTCATGCCTGAAAACATTAGAAGAGACAGTCACTTAAAATAAAATTCACCATTTACTTTACTAAGCCTACAATATATACATTAAATGTAAGCATCCAAAAATGATGTATACAGCTAGGTAAATCACATCCTGAAAGTATCTGACTATTCCCTTTTAGTTCTATTCATTATGATTCTCATCCTTTATATAAGGGACCATGTTTTAAAAATAATTGTATTATAATTCTGACATCTGATTTTCTATTTTCTCAGTATTTCTATTACTTTAACACCAACTGCATTTAGCAAATGAAAAACATTAATGCTGACTCAACAATAGGTACCTACTCTATTAGGCAGGCTCATCAGATGACTATGGAGGCAACTGACCATTTATATGGTGTAATATACACAGTGCATCAAAATAGCCATCTAATATTAAAAATTAACCTTATTTTTAAAATGTCCTCTCATAAAATATCAATTGACAATAAGATGTCTGGAGTAGAGAATATGCTAACAGCAGAAACAAATGTTTAAAAAAGGGAAGTCAAGGACAAAATGTCACCTAAATTTTTAATCTCACAGTGCCTTGCATGAAGGAAACAATTATTTAATATTTGATCAACAACTTAAGACATTGTTTATAACAGCCCCCAGTAGTCAGACAGTATTAGAAGACTACTACACTTACTCTGTATCCAGTTTCTTTGGACTAGCAATTGTCTCTGCACTGCTGCTCAGTTCATTGAGAACAATCAATGGATAGATTATATTCTTCTCCACAAAAAGAAGCCACACATGAAGTTTCTCAAACCACATCATCGTGGCTGCATCTAACAAGGCAGTATAAATCAAGAAGACTACATGTCATCTAACGTATGAAGTAGTTTGTCAATGTGATGAGAAAGAAAAATTTTACAACTCAAATTTAGTACCAAACTACAAATAAAATGTTTTTAAAAAGCCAGTACTTTAATCAACTGTCAACTTCTGTGAGCTCTCAGATACTTACAAATTAGCAAGTTAGACATGATTTATCATTTAGATGAGTTTCAAACTTTAATTCTTGAAACCTCAGTTTTTAACCATAACTTTTCTTATTTATGCTTATAACTTATCGAAAAAAGATGACTGAAGATCATTAGATTGCTCCTTCCAGCCAAAATAAAAATACGATATGATTTGAATTCACACACTTAAGAGCAATTTTCATTGCCAAAAATTTTTTTCCAATGCTACAATATTATTTCATCAGGGAAAGTGTCTAGGATAAACTGAAAGATTTAAAACATGGTTCTTTGGCTATCTGAAAACAGTATCACCTGGTTTTAGGAAGTTCTCTAAGATATAATATTTTTTCTTTGAGTTGCTAAAATCAGTACAAGAAAAAAAACAACTTTGCTGTTAGTAGTATAAATGTCAAAATGTTATGCTGATTCAAAATTTGTATTTAGACTAAATGTTCTAAGGTTTAAAAAATAAGATCAATAATTTATTTTAATGAAAAGTGTTGGTCTTTAAAACAAACTAGATATGTGTCATCATTTATATATGAAAGCAGTAATAGTTCACCATTAAAAACATATCTCATTCTGAGTTATTTTCCTGATGGTATAAATGGGCCAGATTCTTATGCAGTTTCATGTCATTTTCCTTTTTGAGGAAGCTTTCAAAGGCTTCAGAGTTCTCTAAAAAAGTTATCTTCAAGCAATTGAATGATTTACTCTATAGTAATTTGCTAACTGAAAAAAAAAGGTGTGAGAAAAAAGTTGGCTTATTTAATAATCATTGGTATACAATAAATTATGACATAGGTATGAACATTTATTATTTCTCTAAACTGAGGAAGTACAATATATTATAGATAATAGGGCCAATGAACAAGAGCTGAATACTTGTAACAGGAAAGAAAGGTCAGGGTTTACAGTGGTAAGGAAAAAGCTTGGCGAGTGAATTAGCCTTCTATCTCTTTTCCATCATTTTATACTTTATTGCAAATCTGAACTAATAACAGCAATTAAAAATGTTTTTAATTTCTTTTCACGTTGTCAACTCTTTTACACTCTTCTCTGGTAGGACACAGTGTCTCTGACAGAAACAGGAACAAAGACCTTTCTACCTCCCTACGCATTAAGTTAAAACTATTTCAAGTAGAGAGGCCTTAAAGAGGACTGGATTGCTTGTATGGCACTGAAAACTAATTAGGGGGAAGAGTAGGGTCAGGAAAGAGAAGTAATGGACATACAAAAGAGGATTCATCAATGAGAAGTCTGTGAAGAACAATTTAGAGAGGCGAGAAGTAAGTTTCTTCTGTGGAAAATTGGCATTGTAACACTGACACTCGTATTTCAGCTAAATTAATGCATCCTGCAAAAGATTAGATTCATTAACAGCTTCAAACTTAAGCAAAAGAAAAACAAGCCAAATGTTCCGTGATGATATTCATTTAATTCAATCATCTATCAATATAGCAAAGGGAAAACCTCAGAGTATTAAAAAGAAAAGTGCTAATGAAATACTTACTTCGAACTTCATATTGATTATACTCGAGTGTCTTTAGCAGAGGATGAGAGAAACAGTGCCATGGTAGCTGTTTTCTAACTTGAGGCAGCACATAATGGGTTACAAAACCCACAAAGCCAACCAATGTATACAACACATACTTGAGGGCAGGCTAAAGAAAATAATAATAAAAGTGATAAAATTAGGAGTGATTCTGAGACTTACTGTAGAAATTCTAATTTGTCAGTTCAGTTTTCCATCTGATAATGGACAATGTCCATTTTAGAATATAAGAACTGGCCGGGCGCGGTGGCTCAAGCCTGTAATCCCAGCACTTTGGGAGGCCGAGACGGGCGGATCACGAGGTCAGGAGATCGAGACCATCCTGGCCATCTCTACTAAACCCCGTCTCTACTAAAAATACAAAATAAACTAGCCGGGCGAGGTGGCAGGCGCCTGTAGTCCCAGCTACTCCGGGAGGGCTGAGGCAGGAGAAATGGCGTGAAAGCCCGGGAGGCGGAGCTTGCAGTGAGGGCTGAGATTCGGCCACTGCACCTCCAGCCTCGGGGGCAACAGAAGCGAGACTCCGTCTCAAAAAAAAGAAAAAAAAAAAAAAAAAAGAACTAAACATTTTTCTACAGTTAACATTTCTAAATTATGTAGATTGTTCTAATCAGCCTTGAAAGTTAGTGACTATTCCTATATTACAGATATTTTGAAATGTGTTAACTACTTTCTCTGGTGTCACACTATTGTATAACGAGGGAGTGGCCTAAGGTGTATTGCCTATTACATGAATGTTCTACGAGATGTTCAGAGCAATGTATTAAATTGTTTTCAGTAGCAGAGATGATGGGGTAAGGCGGGGTCCACCCGGAGCAGTTGGTTGCATGCACTGGTTCACAGTACATGGCTTAGCACACGGCTGTATACCTGTCCCACGGCATAGAGACCCAGGACCCAGGTGCCCTGCAGCCGCTGGCTTTGCTCACTGTGGTAATGTCATCTATAACCATCACTGACCTGTTCATCACAGCCAGCAAGAGCCCAGCCCAGTCTCTCCACTGCTACCCCTCATGCTTCGCAGCAGGGTCATCTGTTCCTTCCTGGATTGCATCACCAATTACAACAAGGCCTAAAAGCTTGATGCATACCTGTACAAGTGCACAGGACAGAGACCATTTGTGACTATGAAGGTTGTGGCAAGGCCTTCAACAGGTATTGCCATCTGAGCTGCCATATCCTGATTCATACTGGAGAAAAGTCATTTGTTAGAAAGATGTATGCATCTTAAAACTTTTCTTCCCTGCTACCACCAATAGCCAAGTATGCTGACTGGAGACTCAAGGACCAGCCTGCCCAGACCCAACACCACAGGCACCCACGTATGCCGATCCATGGGCCAAGGACTAGTATACCTGACCCACTGCAGCCACTACTGGTGTCTGAGGACTAGCCTGCCTAGCATCTGTATCCCCAGCAATGCCTCACCACAGCCTCTATGAACAAATGCAGCCTGAGTCACTGAGGAATTCACAGACATGACTAACACCGATTATGGCCAAAGAAATCATATGGAGAGTACGCTACCATGCACAACCAGAATCAAAGACAAAGCATCCTGTCCAACCAACACTATAGATATATCTAAAGGAAACAGTCTTTCTCTCCAAACGCCAATCCATACAATTGGAAAAACTGTTATATCAGATGTATCAATGTAAGGACACAAGAAACATGAAAAAGAAAATGTAACACCTCCAAAGGAACATAATAATTTTCCAGTAACAGATACCAAAGAAAAGGAAATCTATGAAATGTCTGAAAAAGAATTCAAAATAACGATATGAAGGAAACTCAGTGAGACACAAGAGAACACATAAGAGTAATACAAAGAAATCAGGAAAACAATTCATGATCTAAATGAGAAACTCAACAAAGAGATATATCATAAAAGGGAACCAAACAGAAATTCTGGAACTCAAGAATTCAACAAATGAAATAAAAAATACAAGCAAGAGCTTCAACAATAGATTACATCTAGCAGAAGAAAGAATTTCTAAACTTTAAGATGGATCTTAAAAAAAAAAAAACGGAAAGAAGGAAGGAAGGAAAGAAGGAAGAAAGGAAGGAAAAAAAGCTCACATGATATATATGACACTGCAAAAATGACCAAATATTTGAATTTTGGAGTTTCTAGAAGAAATGAGCAAAGGCATAGAAAGCCTATTTAAGGAAATAATAGCTGAACACTTCCCAAGCCTTAGACATCTAGATACAGGAAGCACAAAGTTCTCAAATACAATTCACCCAGTAAGGTCTTTTCCAAGGCACATTATAGTCAAACCGTCAAAAGTCAAAGACCAAAAGAGAATTCTGAAAACAGCAAGAGAAAAGGGTTAAGTTATATACAAGGAAACCCCCAATAGACTAACGTCTAATTTCTCAGTAGAAACCTCACTAGCCAGAAGAAAATGAGGTGACACATTCAAAGTGCTGAAAGAAAAAAACTCTCAGCTAAAAATACTATACCAAGAAAAGCTTTATCCTTCAAAATCAAAGGAGAAATAACATATTTACCAAAAAGCAAAGACTAAGAGAATTTATTACCACTAGACTGGCTCCACAAGAAATTAATGAGTCCTATAATTAGAAGCAGAAGGATGATATCTACCATCATGAAAACACATGAAAGGATAAAAACATGGGTAAAGAAGATAAACGAATGATTTTTTTTAAAAAAAGTCAAATGTTATTACTACAAAAAACCAATCAAATTGGAGAGTAAACAATAAAAGAGGAAGAAAGGAACAAAGGATATATAAAATATTCAGAAAACAATGAACAAAATGATGGGAGCATGCCTTCACCTAGCAAAAAACCTTGAATGTAAATGGCTTAAATTCCCCAGTTAAAAGATATAGACTGTCCAGATGTGTACCCTGATATCAACATAAATAAATAAAAATATAGTCTGCTTGAATTTAAAAAAAAAACAGTCAAATTATATGCTGCCTACAGGAAACTAACTTCCCCTGTAGACCTGTAGACACACACATAGATTGAAAGAGAAGACATTTAAAAATATATTCCAGACAAACAGAAACTAAAAGCATACTGGCAGAACTATACTTGTATTAGGCAAAATAAACTGCAAGTCAAAAGACATGAAAAGAGACAAAGAAGGTCATTATAATAATAATAAAGGTATTGGCCGGGTACAGTGGCTCATGCCTGTAATCCTAGCACTTTGGGAGGCCAAGGCAGGTCGATCACGAGGTGAGGAGATTGAGACCATCTGGCTAACACGGTGAAACCTCGTCTCTACTGAAAATACAAAACATTAGCTGGGTGCGGTGGCAGGCACCTGTAGTCCCAGCTACTCAGGAGGCTGAGGCAGGAGAATGGCGTGAACCCGCGAGGCGGAACTTGCAGTGAGCTGAGATCGCACCACTGCACTCCAGCCTGGGTGACAAAGCGAGACTCTGTCTCAAAAAAATAAATAAATAACAAAGGATCAATTCAGAAAAGGGTATAACAACAATAAAGACATATGCACCCTACACCAGAGCACCCGATACATAAGGCAAATATTATTAAAGCTAATGAGATAGACCCCAATAGAATAATAGTTGGGAACATCAACGCCTCAATTTCAACATTGCACAGATCACCTAGACAGAAAATCAACAAAGAAATATCAGACTTAGTCTGCACTATAGAACAAACAGACCTAGCAGACATTTATGTCATCCAATAGCTGTAGAATACACATTGTCCTCATTAACACATGGGACCTTCTCCAAGACAGACTATATGCTATGCAACGAAACAAGTCTCAGCAAATTTTTTAAAATTGAAATCATATGAAGTATCTTCTCAGACCATTATGAAATAAAATAAAAATAAATAACAAGAGGAACTTTGGAAACTGTACAATTAAACAGATATTAAATAATGTGCTTCTGAATGAAAACTGGGTCAATGAAGAAACTGAAAATAAAATTTAAAAATTTCCAATACAAACGAAAATACAACGTACTAAAACCTATGGAATATAGCAAAAGCAATGCTAAAGGGAAGTGTACTGTATAGTATAGTATAGTATAGTACAATATAGTATAGTACAGTATAGTATAGTAAAGTATATAGGCAATAAATGCCTCCATCAAAAAAGTAGAAAGACTTCAAACAACCTCATGATGTATCTCCAGGAACTAGGACCTAAGAAAGGTAAGAACAGAAATAAATTAAATTAAAATGAAGAAACAATACAAAAGATCAAGGAACCAAAAAGTTAGCTTTTGAAAAGATAAAATTGACATACCTTTAGCCAGAAAAGAAAGACCCAAATAAATAAAATCAGAGATGAAAAAGGAGATATTACAACTAATAGTGCAAAAATTCAGAGTATCATTAGTGGCTACTATGAGCAACTATATGCGAATAAATTGGAAAATCTAGAGAAAATGGATTAAGTCCTAGACACATACAACCTAACAAGATTGAACAATGAAGAAATCCAAAAGCTGAACAGACCAATAACAAGTAAAAAGATAGCAGCCATAACAAAAAGTCACCCAATAAAGAAAAGCCCAGGACCAGATGGCTTCACTGCTGAATTCTTCCACTGTTGGTGGGAATATAAATTAGTAAAACCACTATGGAGAACAGTTTGGAAGTTCCTGAGAAAACTAAAAATAGAGTTACCATATTATCCAGCAATCCCAATGCTGGATATATACTCAAAAGAAAGGAAATCAATTTTATTGAAGGGATATCTGTACTCAATGTTTGTTGCAGCACTGTTCATATCAGCCAAGATCTGGAGGCAACCTAAGTGTCCATCAACAGATGAATGAATGAAGAAAATGCGGTACATATACATGATGGAGTACTATTCAGCCATAAAAAAGAATGAGATTCTGTCATTTGCTATAACATGGATGGAACTGGAGGTCATTATGTTAAGTGAAATAAGCCTGGCACAGAAAGACAGACTTCACATGTTTTCACTTATTTGTGGAAGCTAAAAATTAAAACAAATGAACTCATGGAAATAGAAAGTGGAAGGAGGGATGGTTATCAGAGACTGGGAAGGGTAGTAGGGGTGGGGGGGGAGACAGTGATGGTTAATAGGTACAAAAAGTAGAAGAAAGAATGAGTAAGAGCTAGTACTTGATAGCACAATGGGTAACTACAGCCAATAATCATTTAATTGTACATTAAAAATAACTAAGAGTAATAACTGGATCATAACACAAAGGACAAATGCTTGAGGGGATGAATACCCCATTTACCATGTGATTACTACACATTGCATGACTGTATCAAAGTATCTCATGTAACCCATAAAAATATACACCCATTCTGAAAAAAATGAAGAATGTCTAGAGAAATAATGGCCAAAATTTTCCAAATTTAATAAAAACTATAGGCCGGGCACGGTGGCTCAAGCCTGTAATCCCAGCACTTTGGGAGGTCGAGACGGGCGGATCACAAGGTCAGGAGATCGACACCATCCTGGCTAACATGATGAAACCCCGTCTCTACTAAAATACAAAAAACTAGCCAGGCGAGGTGGCGGGCACCTGTAGTCCCAGCTACTTGGGAGGCTGAGGCAGGAGAATGGCGTAAACCCGGGAGGCAGAGCTTGCAGTGAGCTGAGATCCGGCGACTGCACTCCAGCCTGGGCGACAGAGCAAGACTCCATCTCAAAAAAAAAAAAACTATAAACCACAGATTCAATAAACCCCAAGCACAAAGACATGAAGAAAACTATGTGAACGTACATCATAATCAAATTTCTAAAAACTAGTGATAAAAAGATAATCTTCAAGCAGTAGAGAAAAAAGTTATCTACATAGGAATAAATTCAGTCAGAAGCAATAAAAGGGAGAAGACAGTGGAGCAACATCTTCATGTACTAAAAGAGAAAAAACCTGTCATCTTAGAATTTTATACCCAATGAAGTATCTTTCAATACCAATGGTGAAATAAGGACTCATTCAGACCTACAAAAGCTAAGGAAAGTTGCAGATTTTCACTACAAGAAATGTCCCAGGACAGCAAGAAAGGGGGATTTTAAACTGGAGAGGAAGCCAGGTGCAGTGGCTCATGCCTGTAGTCCTAGCACTTTGGGGCCAAGGCGGGAGGATCACTTGAGCTCAGGAGTTCCAGACCAGCCTGGGAAACATAGTGAGACTTCGTCCCTAAGTAAAAAAGAAATGTCCTAGGAAATCTTTCAAGCAGGAGGAAAAATGACACCAAATGGAAACATGGATATGCACAAAATAATGTAGGGCACTAAATATGGTAATTACATGGCCTACAGATGAAAGAAATAGTCCTTGATGAGCTGTACTTAAGGAACAACACCTAAGAAGCCTTACCCATACCTGAACCTGATTTAGATTATAATGTTCTAGACTTCCAACTATACTGGAATGAGACTTTTGGGGGATATAGGAGAGGGTATGTGCACTTTGCATTTAGAAGGGATGTTGATCATGGTGGTCTACTGATGGACTGTGGTAGTCAGCTTCTGAAATGGTTCCCATGATCCTTGCCTCTTGCTTTTATACTCGAGTATATTCTCTTCTCACAATGTACCAAGGTTAGTCTATGTGCACAACAGAATATGGAAGAAACTGTGGCATGTCATTTCCAATACCAGGTTATAAAACAGTACAGCTCCTGTTTTGGGCTTTCTCTCTCAAGGATCACTTGCTCTGGGGGAAACCAGCTGCCATTTTATGAGTACAGTTAGGCAGCCTATGGTGAGGACCACATGGAGGGGAACTGAGGTCTTCAGCCAATAATCAGAAGGAACTGAGGCCTGTAAACAGTGAACCTCAGATGATTGTAGCATCATGAAAGATCCGGAGCTAGAATCATCCAGCAAAGCCACTCCCAGATTCATAATCCAGAGAAATCATGAGAAAATAAGTATTTGTTGATAAAAAAAAAATAAAAAGTCATATATTTCAGCACTACGGACAAACATTAAAATCTAATCAGAAATGAGTCCAAACAAAATTACAGTCATGTGCTGCTTAACAATAGGATACATTATGAGAAATGTGTAGCTAGGAAATGTCATCATCGTGCAAACATCAGAGTGTACTTACACAGACAAGACAGTATAGCCTACTATCACTGAGGCTATGTGGTAGAGCCTATTGCTCTTAAGCTACAAAAATGTACAGCATGTTACTGTACTGAATACTGTAGGCGACTATAACACAATGGCAAATATTTGTGTATCTAAACATACACAGGTTGGGTGCAGTAGCTCACAGCTGTAATTCTAGTACTTTGGGAAACTGAGACAGGAGAATTGCTTGAGCCCAGGAGTTTGAGACCAGCTTGGGCAACACAATAAGACTCAGTTTTTACAAAAAACAACAATAACAACAAATTATTTAAATTAGCCTGGTGTGGTGGTGCACATCTGTAGTCCTAGCTGCTTGGGAGGCTGAGTGGGAGGATCGCTTGAACCCGGGGGTTCAAGGTTACAATGAACTGTGATCACAACACTGCACCCCAGCCTGGGTGACTGAGTGAAACCCTGTCTCAAACAAACAAATAAATAGAAGGAGAAAATGATTCCTTACCTGCAATACTGTGAAGACTGTGCTTACATGAATAGCAAAATACAGCACACCAATTACAATGCATACTACCAGGTCAGACTGTAATCGCTCACTCTGGAGGGAAAAAAAGAATTATTAAACAATTACATTAAAATTTTAAAAATCTTTTACCTTTATTCCCAATTGGCACAGTTTAAGAATTAACTTTTTGCCAGGCTAGCTCAGTCAGTATTAAAGAAAAAAAAAAGAATTTTCATTGATACTTTTACACTTCTAGATTCATTCTCTCTCTCTCTCTTTTCTCTCTCTCTAAGATGGAGTGCAGTGGGACAATCTCAGCTCACTGCAACCTCTACCTTCTGGGTTCAAGCGATTCTCCTGCCTCAGTCTCCCAAGCAGCTGGGACTATAGGCACATGCCACCACGCCCCACCATACCTGGGTAATTTTCTGTATTTTTAGTAGAGACAGGGTTTCACCGTGTTGGCCAGGCTGATCTCTAACTCCTGACCTCAAGTGACACGCCCATCTTGGCCTCCCAAAGCGCTGGGATTACAGGTGTGAGCCACCACACCTGGCCACACTTCTAGATTTCTTATACATATTAACCACAAAAAATCTTATTTTCTTCCTCAATTTCCTCATATTTTGGCTTTGACACTGTAATACTAAAGAAATGAACAACTTATCTAATTCTGCATGCCATATAACATATTGCAATAAAGTCTTTTAGAATGAAGATTTTATTCCCCCATTGGTCTGTAAGTTTTACTTTTACATACGGGGAAAGGAAATAAGGTACATTAAGGTACTGTAATTTTTCATTTGTTTCATTTGTTTTTGAGACAGGGTCTCACTATGTTGCCCTGGCTGGAGTGCAGTTCTATTCACAGGTACAGTCATTGCACACTAGAGCTCAGAACCCCTGAGTTGAGGGGATCCTCCAGCCTTAGTCTCCCAAGTAGCTGAACTACAGGCACACACATCACCACTCCTGACCACAGTGTCATTTATACGGGTATATCCCTTTGGATAACTTATATTTTCATTGGTCTTTTGACATGTGAAAACTGTTGTGCTTAAGTCCATTTTACTTATTAGATTTTGGTTCTATCAGTGGTTATAGAAAAATCAGAAACCTCTTGACATCTTTGGTCATCAACTGACCTCTTAGATTTATGCTTATAAGCCAGATTCAGAATATCCTACTATACTTAACATGAAACATTCTCTGTCCACACGGAAACCGAAGTTAGAAAAAAGTTATTCTAACATCTTGATATAGTTTTGTATTTCTAAAGTTTCTGAAAGAATACGTGAACAGGTCAAGTGCACTGAAAGTAAATGTGTCTAATTCAACATCTATATAAATTCAGTCTTTTGCAAAGGAAAATGACCTAAAACTGAGAAAAAAGATTTTGTTTTATTCCATAAATAGACATGAATTTACAGAATTCATTTTTCAAATAATTACTAAAAGAATACAAGCAACATTATAATTCACAAAATTAGAAAATTTTAACAACTACTGCATTTACTTAAATACATTAGTACAGATTATTGTTCTCTCCTTCAGAATACACACACAGTTTTAAGATTGGCCTTGAGAAATAAAACAACCTAAAAGACTAATAAATGACTTACAAAGACCGTTTTTTTCAACAAGACGAACAATAACAACAAAATGAATCTAATTTGTGTTAATGCTGATCTTTCAGATCCTAGTCTAAATCGAATAGGAATAAAAATTCTATGGCCAATGAAATGACTTAATTTCACCTGACCTAAAAATAAAATGTTTAGTATTCTGTTCTACACACAAACCAAGTCTGAGGAATGNCAACTACTGCATTTACTTAAATACATTAGTACAGATTATTGTTCTCTCCTTCAGAATACACACACAGTTTTAAGATTGGCCTTGAGAAATAAAACAACCTAAAAGACTAATAAATGACTTACAAAGACCGTTTTTTTCAACAAGACGAACAATAACAACAAAATGAATCTAATTTGTGTTAATGCTGATCTTTCAGATCCTAGTCTAAATCGAATAGGAATAAAAATTCTATGGCCAATGAAATGACTTAATTTCACCTGACCTAAAAATAAAATGTTTAGTATTCTGTTCTACACACAAACCAAGTCTGAGGAATGAGCATTTCTTACACTTTAATATTTGGAATAAAGACAATCAACAATGTACAACTAATCTTATAAATTATAATTATACATTTTTCTCCAATTACTAATGACTTTCAAAAAGTGTTCCTCATATAACATGATCAACTGTCTAAGATTTAAGTCTTTTAGGTGATTCTAAATGTTAAAACTTACAACAGAATTTCTAAGTTTTTCAGGCAGTGGATCTTTTACTTCAGATAGAGGGTCTTCTGGATTTTTCTCTTCCGTTTTTGGAAAAATCTTGGATTGCACTAAAGAGCTTTATGTTAAAAAAAAAAAAGAAAAAAAAATAGAAAATACACACACAATCTGAAAATCAGTAATTCAAATGGGCAATGAAGTTTATGATAGAAAACCAAATGATTCGAGTATATTTAATCATTACCAAATGAGAAATTCTAAAATGTTTAGGATGCCATAAATAAACATACAGTGAAAATATTTTTATCAAAACATAGTTTCAATAATTGGGAAGGAAAACACTAATATTCCCAGCCGATCTGATTAGAATAACCCAAAGTTAATATATTTTGAAACTTACTATAGATTAGGCCAAAGCACTTTGGAAAGGCATTGGAAAAAAGAGATCTTGAAAGTTATTTGAAAAAAACACCAACTTACTTAAATTTCTTTAGTTCAGTAACAATTGAGTTCACTTACAAAAGTACAGATGGATCACTGCTTTGTCGGCTGAGATGGTAAGACACTGCCACTAATAAACCACAAAAAATGGAGAAAAGTACTGGAATATGCTGGCCGTCCCAAGAATCCTGTAGAAAAACGAATTTAACAGAATAATATGCTTCTAATTTACAGTATTTCACATAACCGTTTTGTGTATTTTGGAAAAGACAACAAACTTAAATTCAACAAAAGTTTTTAGCCACGTTATTAATTGCATTTTATTCCAGAAAAATTTAGATTTATTACTTTCTGATGAGCTAGAATCTGGCCACTAGATGTCTTTGGTACTAAAGCTACAGATCTTTTTCGGGGGGGAGGGCACTAATGCTCTACTCATATATGAGGAATAATTTGCTTTTGATGCATGTGGCTATCAATTCTTTCACATTTTAAATGCTATTAAGTTTGTAGTAAACCGTGTTCCTTTTGGAAGAATAAGATATCTTGGTATAGTAAATTTTATATACAATAATAGAGTAGGAAAAGACAACACATGATACATTAGGCAAAAGAAAAGGCTGACATTTGGTGTTACTTTCTTGATGCCTTTGCCCATGTAATAAACTACTATGTCCTCCACAGCACTGAGCAGGCATTCAGTAACTGTTTTCTGAATGAATGACTGCATATACCCAGAAGGAAATACTACAAAGGCTATCTTCCAAGGCCAACCACACATGCGGTCACTCCATGTGAGCTCTGCTCGTTGTAGCATCTCTGGAGTCTATCAGCATGATACCTGGCAGAGAGTGGGCAATACGCTAACTGGAACAGGTTACAGTTCTTAAGTATGTCCTGTGTACGTAGACACTATTCTAATCCTTCATTGTTCTCTGGAGATTCGGAAAGGAAACATGGTAGGAGTGGGGACCCAAATGGCAGTGTTTAATACAACTTGCCTTTTTCCCACTTAAAAGCAGACTTGGGAATTGTTTCACATCATAACACAGACATTTTTTTTGTAATGGCTACATCAAAACCTTATCATCATATTGAACACTGTGTAGAGCTGCATCCTTAGATATTTATTTCCCAAATAATTTTTACAGTAACCTCGAAAATATATACTATTACCCCCAATTTATAGATGAGAAAACTAAGGCACAGAAGAGGGTTTAAGTAATTTGTCCAGTTAAGCAGTAGAGCCAGAAAGTGAACTCTTGATATGTTTGAATATACTGAAAAGAAAGTTAAACAATATCTTAAGAGCTTGAGAATGAAAGGGAGATAAATACATACAAAAGCAAAGTATAGCAGAAAACAAAAGATATGAAGGAAGAGCATTTACACAGTGATAATAAAGTAAACACATCAGGTATACAAGGGAGACAAGAGAGGCTACATGTGCAGTGCAAGCTGGGGTGACAGAAAGTAAGTCAAGCCTCTGGGAGACCCTCTCTTGAGCAACCCACTTTCTCAGCATGAGAAAACTCTCTCTTCTTAGTCTACTAATCTTTCCACTCCTAAACCCACTCCTTGTGTGTGTCCGTGTCTTGAATTCTTTCTTGACGCGAGACAATGAACCACAGTGCCTAGAAAGAGCCATGAAGTTTGCCTTTGAGGAGTTCCGCCTGTGGTACCAGTTTGCTCTGTCCCTGATGGCTGCTGGAAAATCTGCTCGTGCTGTGAAGGTGCTGAAAGAGTGAATCTACCTGAAGCCAGACGATGCCACCATCCCTCTCCTCACTGCCAAGCTATGCATGGGCTCCCTGCACTGGTTGGAAGAGGCTGAAAAGTTTCCCAAAAGTGTCATTGATGTGAGAGAGAAAACATCAGAGTTCAAGGCCAAAGGCCACTTAGCTCTGGGGCTCATGTACAGACATGCGCAGGACCTGCTGACGGTGAGAGACGTTCTTCCCACAGAGCTGTTGAGCTGCAGATCTGGGCTGCCTAAGTCTACACTGCAGGATTACCACAGTCCCCTTCTGTCTCAGGAGGTGGTTGAAGTTGGGGCATTCTTGTGTGCTGTCCTGTGGAGCCCTAGGTGCTGCTGTCCTCTTTGTTTGGTCTGATGGGAGAATGGGAGGGCAGGCAGAAAGGTCCTGTGCCAGGGCTTCTGGACCTTGTTTTCAGGTGCATTATGCTGTTGGTGCACTGGGCACCTCGCTGGGCTTTGAGGGATTACTAGCCCACTCAGCCTTGCACCTGCACCTGTCCCAGCACTTGGACCCCAGGCCAAGGGATGTTGGATTTGACGTATAAGAATATAGACGAGTCAGGGACAGACAGTTCCAAGGAGCTTCCCTTGACTGGTCAGGAAATGTCCCTTCTCCATTGGCACATTTTAATTCACAGATATGTACATGTGCAGTGTAGCAGCTCACCAGACACCCAGGGCTCTTGGGTGCAGTGATTTTGGATGTGCTTAGAGTTCTGGTGGAAGGGCTTCTGGCTAAGAAAAAAGTCTTGTATACTTCGTGAAGTTTTCAGTGATGTTTGCAGAAAGTTTAAATTAACAACCTTTTTCTGAACTGTTACTGCTCTTTAATTATGTTGTTAAATATAACACAAATGTAAAAAAAAAGAAATCTCAGAAACAAATGGATAACTTAATGAATTTGAATTAGTATAAGGTAAAATATTCTTATAACCATCACCTTGCTCAGGACCTCATTTATGATGATGAGGGAAGGAATATGGGAGACAAAAGCCATAAATTCCTGGACATAAGCAGGGAATTTGGCTTTGAGCTACTTAATGACCAAGGGAAATTTTAAAAATAACACTGGTTATATGGGGAAAAAACAAAAAGCCAAAACCAAAATGCATTCTAGATTTCTTAAGAAAAACAAGGCCGGGCGCGGTGGCTCAAGCCTGTAATCCCAGCACTTTGGGAGGCCGAGACGGGCGGATCACGAGGTCAGGAGATCGAGACCATCCTGGCTAACACGGTGAAACCTCGTCTCTACTAAAAATACAAAAAAAAAAACTAGCCGGGCGAGGTGGCGGGCGCCTGTAGTCCCAGCTACTCGGGAGGCTGAGGCGGGAGAATGGCGCAAACCCGGGAGGCGGAGCTTGCAGTGAGCTGAGATCCGGCCACTGCACTCCAGTCCGGGTGACAGAGCGAGACTCCGCCTCAAAAACACAAAAAAAAAAAAAAAAAAAAGAAAAAAAAAAGAAAAACAAGAATTGGCTGTCATCAAGATTTAAAAGAAACATCTTGACTGAGTCTTTACAGAAGGGACACTAAACAAAGCGTTGAAGGACATCAGCATGACAGCCCCATGATAAATGGACCGCCGTTTTCTTACACACACTCTTGGAAGATGCCTCCGTGCAAATGACAGGCATAATACTGAAAGGAAACGTGGGCAAGGAAACCCTAGAGGCGGTCAGACAGCCTGGTCCAAACATGCAGCTCTCAGATGGTTTAACCTAATCTAGGGATGTAAACTAGAATACTCTGAGGAATAAATGGAACACATGCATTCTAAACCAGCTTCTAAAAAAAAAAAGTAAGTCAGTCAAGCCTCCAACTTTCATAAAAGGCAGTCCACAGGTTCTGCTGAAGATGTCAGAAAATACAAGAGGCAGAAATGAAAGGTAGATCTATGGAGGTAAATGCCAAAAAGAATCAGTTAAAAACAGTAAGTCTGAGGAAGGTAAAATGGGTTAGGAGATTGCTCTTCTTGCTATAAGTCATGTAAAACTATTTGACACTGTGATATATGAATGTACGACTTTGATAAAAATTAAAACTTAAAAAAAAAAAAAAAAAAAAAGATGTCCAGCACAGCCACTTTGGAAAACTGTTAATTCCATTTCTAGGTATTTACTCAAGAGAAATGAATACACATGTCCACAAAAAGACTTGCACGAGGATGTTCACAGCAGGCTTATTCATAACATTCCTCAACTAGAAACAACTCAAATGAGCATCTCTAAGACAGTAGGTAAACTGTGATATAGTCATACAATGTGGGTAAGACAGAATTAAAACTAAATGGAATACTTATCTACAATAAAAAGAAACAAGCTCCTGATACACACAACTTGGATGAATCTCAACAGTATCACATTGAACAATTAAGTCAGATACGAAAGAATACATATGGTACAATTTCATTTATATGAAGTTCAAGAACTGCAAACCTAGTGTATAGTGAAAGAAATGACAACAATGAGGATTAGGAGAGACAGGACAAACTATGAGGAAATTTTCTGAGGTAATGCAACTATTTTATATCTTGATAAGGGTATAGATTACACAGGTGTATGCATTTGTCAAAACTTATCAGATTGTGTACTTCAGATATTTGGATTTCACTATATGTCAATTTGGCCTCAACTAAAACGGGTATTTAAGAAAAACAAAAAACACCAAAAGATGCCCGTCTTTATTTGTCAAATACTTGACACTACTTACTACTCTCAGACAAAAGAAGAATATTCTTAAGTTTATCTCAAAATGACTTGTTCATTTTATTTAGATTAAAAATTCAGAAATGTGTATTGAAAGCAATTCATGAACACCACCTGTTGTCTGTCTCCCTGCTAATTCGTATGTTGAAATCTCAATCCCCTGTGTGATGGTACTAGGAGGTTGCACCTTTGGGAGGTCATAAGGTCCTGATGGTAGAGCCCTCATGACCAGGATCACTGTCTGTAGAAAAGGAACCCCAGAGGGCAAGTCCTGTTTCTGTCACTGAGGATATAATAAGTTAGTGTCTGCAACTGGGAAGAAAGACCTCACCAGAACCTGACATCCAGTACCCTGATCTCAGACTTCCAAGCCCCAGAACTGTGAGTAATAAATTTCTATTGTTTATAAGCCACCTCGTCTATGGTACTTTGTTAAAGCAGCCTGAACTGAGACACATCCTTAACTTACAAATTATATGTAAACAGACAGATAGTTAACTACTACCTCTATTGAATCACTAACTAGAAGAATCAAAAGCAAACCAAAACCTAGATGCCTTTACGTTTTTAATGGATTCTGATTCAGAAGTGAGAGAAAGGACATAAACTATGAAAAACAAAACTGCCCAGGGAAATTGGCCTAGGTCAAAAGGTAGATCTGCTTCACCCACTGTAGTGGACCTTGACTTCCTTCAAGGTCTAAATGTTTTTATTTCATTACATAACAGCCTAAATATCTAAAAAATATGAAAACATCAAAAACATTTACACTTTATTAATAGGATGTACTAGGATGGTTTTAAAGAAAAATTTTTAGCTTTTAATGAACTATGCATCATACCAAAACATTTAAGAAAAAAAGAGTAAATACAAGGAAAGCAGATGTCACATAGATGTAAAAGCCTGTATTTGTGAACAGATTAAAATAAATTATTCCTAAAGGCATGCATATAAAGTCTCCAAATAGACTCTATCCAGAAGTAACCACTGTTTTCAATTCTCTGTATATTTCCTTTCCTATTACATTGTTATGTAACTACAAACTTTCATGTGGGCTTTTAAAAAGCACAAAGGAAACACTGATTTTTTTTTTTTTTTTTTTGCCTATTACTCTCCCTTAAAAAAAAATAGTATGTCTTAAAGATCACTTTCCACATTAGAATGTAAAAATGATATTTTATTCTTTTCATGACCAGTCACAAATGACAGATATTAGGTTATTACCAGCTTCTGCTGTTACAAAAACTGCTTTAATGAAATCCTTGTACAGGCATACCTCGGAGACATTGTTGGTCCAGGTCACCTCAATAAAGCAAGCTGTAGTAAAATGAGTAACACAAAATTTTTGGTTTCCCAAAAGTTATGGTTACACTATATTGTAGTCTATTAAATGTGCAATAATGTTGTGTCTTAGAAAAAAATGCGCATACCTTAATTTTAACATTAATACTTTAATGTTAAAAAATGCTAAGGATCATCTGAGCCTTAAGTGAGGTGTCATCTTTCTACTTGTAGAGGGTCTTGCCTCAATGTTGATGGATGCTGACTGTTCAGTGTGGTAATTACTGAAGGCCTGGGTGGCTGTGGCAATTTCTTAAAATAAGACAATAATGAAGTGTGCTGCATTGATTGACTCTTTGTTTCATGAAAAATTCCTCTGTAGCATGCGATGCTGTTTAATAGCATTTTACCCACAGTAATGATTTCTTTCAAAATTGGAGTCAACCCTCTAAAATCCTGCTGCTGATTTATCAGCTAAATTTATGTACTATTCTAAATCCTTTGTTGTCATTTTAACAATGTTCAAAGCATCTTCACCAGGAGTCAATTCCATCTTAAGAAACCCCTTTCTTTGTTCATCCATAAGAAGCAACTTCTCATCCGTTCTAGTTTTACGTGATTTCGGTAATTCACTCCTATATATTCAAGCTACACTTCTAATTCTCATTCTCTTGCTATTTCTATCACATCTGCAGTTACTTCCTCCACTGAAGTATTGAATCCCTCAAAGTCATCCACAAAGTTTGGAAACAACTTCTTCCAAACTTGTGTTAATACTGATATTTTGATCTCTTCCCATTAATCCTGAATATTCATAATGGCTTCTAGAACGGTGAATCTTTTCTAGATGGTTCTCAATTTATTTTGCCCAGATTCATCAGAAGAATTACCATCTATGACAGATACAGGCCTTACAAAATGTATTTCTTAAATAGACTTGTTAGTTGAAATTACTTGTTACTGCACAGGCTACAAAATGCCCGTTTGTGTTAGCAAGCATGAAAACAACATGAATCTCCTGTACACCTTCATCAGAGCTCTCAAGTGACGAGCTGCATCGTCAATGAACAGGAATATTTTGAAAGGAATCTCTCCTATGAGCAGTAGGTCTCAACAGTACACTTAAAATATTCAGCAAACCATGCTATTAAGAGATGTGCTGTCATCTAGGTTTTGTTCCATTTACAGAGCAGGCAGAATACATTTAAGGGCCCTGTGATTTTCAGAATGGCAAATGAGCACTGGCTTCAGCTTACAGTCACCGGTTGCATTAGCAGTAGGCCTGTCCTTTGAAGCTTTGAAACCAGGCATTAACTTCTCCTCTCTAGCTGTGAAAGTTCTAGATAGCATCTTCTTCCAATACAAGGCTGTCTACATTGAAAATCTGTTGTTACTGTAGCCACTTTCTTTTTTTTTTTTTTTTTTTTTTGAGACGAGGTTTCGCTCTTGCGCCCACCCAGGCTGGGCGCTCGTAAGAGAGTCGTGCAGTGGGTCCGGATCGGTGCAGGCTCACTGCAAGCTCTGGGCTCGCGCCGGAGGTTCAGCGCGCCATCTCTCTGCCTCCAAGGCGGCCTCCCGAGTAGCTGGGACGGACAGTGCGCCGCACGGTCGCGCCGGTAGTTTTTTGGTATTTTTTAGTACGGAGACAGGGTTTCACCCATGTTAGCGCCAGGTGATGGTCTCGATCTCGCTGACCTGTCGTGATCCGGCCCGTCTCGGGCTCTCCAAGAGCGCTGGGGATTAGCAGGCTTGAGCCCACCGCGCCCGGCCTGTAGCCACTTTCATCAATGATCTTAGCTAGATCTAATGGGTAACCTGCTGCAACTTCCATATCAGTACTGCTGCCTCACCTTGTACTTTTATGTTATGGAGATGGCTTCCTTCCTTAAACCTCATGAATCAATTTCGGCGGGCTTCCAACTTTTCTTCTGCAGCTTCCCCACCTCACTCAGCCTTCAGAGAATAGAAGTGTTAGGGCCTTGCTCTGGATTAGGTTTTGGCTTAAGGGAATGCTGTGATTGGTTTGATCTTCTATCCAGAGACCACTAAAACCTTCTCTGTATCGGCCATAATTACGACTGTTTCTCTCTTCTTATCATTTCCTGGAGTAGCACTTTTAATTTCCTTCAAGAACTTTTTGTTTGCATTCACACCTTGGCTAACTGTTTGGCACAAGAGGCCTCAATTTAGGCCTTTCTCAGCTTTCAATATGCCTTACTCACTAAGCTTAATCATTCCTAGCTTCTGATTTAAAGTGAGAGCTATGCGACCATTCCTTTTGCCTTGTGAACACTTAGAGGCCATTGTGGGGTTATTGATTGGCCTAATTTCAACATGGTTGTGTCTCACAGAATAGGGAGACCCAAAGTGAGGGAGAGAGATGAGGGAATGACCAGTCAGCAGAGCAGTCAGAATACACACCATGTTGATCTGTTAAAGTTCACCATCTTCTATGGATGCTGTTAATGGCACTCCAAAAACAATTACAATGGTATCAGACACAACTCATCACCATAATAGAAAATAATAACAATAAAAATTTTAAACATTGCAAGAATTACCAAAATGTGACACAGAGACACAAAGTGAGCACATGCTGTTAGGAAAATGGCACCATTAGACTTGTTTCACACAGGTTTGCCACAAGCATTCCTTTTGTAAAAAAACACACTGTCTGTGAAACGTAATAAAGTAAAGCACAATAAAATGAAGTATGCTTGTACATAATCTCTGCTCGTGCATAACAAATATGTCTATAGATTTATCACACTACAATGAGTGATATTTAAAACTAAAATTGTCTAATGCAAAAGTGATGCCCCAGAAAGAAGAAAAAAACTTTACCTTCCTGCCTGCCTTAGGATGCAGGAATCTACCTGGCAGCTTTTTAACTGCTGCCATTCTGCTGTATAATTATAGGTGAATAGGCCTTTCTAAACGAGGCTAGAAAACTTACCGCACTTATTAACTTCTGTGACTACAATTTCCAAATAATGATTCACTTTCCAAACCCTGATTCAAAACACAAATCTACAACGAGCTAGGACAGTTCACAGGTAGGACATGTGGGAGAACCCTGGATTTGGACCTTGTTGCCTCCAGTCCTCTCCTGGGCTTAGCTCTATCAATTATCTCCCATCCACTAGATTTCCCCTCCTTACCTTTTAGAGCAATTAAGTCTCAGATCTTTTTTAAAACAAAACCAGAAAACAACCCCATTATGTGTACAAGCTTTCCAACTGCACTCTAGAAAGAGTAGAATATATTTCCTTAATATATATTCAAACCTACTTATATTAATCTGGCTTTCTTAATCCAAAACACCAATATCCTATAACTGCCAAATTCAATAAAAACTTTTTTCAGACTCTTACTGCCTCTGAAATTTCCTTTGTGTGATTTTGTTGTAACCAACACTTAAATACTGGTATTTCCCACAGTCTTTCCTCATCCATTTTCTCTTGTCAATCCACATTAAGAGTCTTTTTCTTACATTTTATTCAATTTTATGGATGACTTCTAAATCCATTAATCATGACATCAAACCTCTGTACACGTAACTAGCTACTATGTATCTCTGGATACCCCATAAATATCAACAAATCAAGTGTTCCAAGGTAAACAATCACCTTCCTTCCAACGTAAACAATCACCTTCCTCAACAAACGCCAAGGTTTCTAATCTTGTGCATTAGCACCATATCTAACCAGCTGTTCAAGTCAGCACCCAGAATCATCCTGGATCCTCTTCTGGCTCATATCTCTTTATCCAGACAGTCCACAAATATATTCATGAAATCTAATTTTAGTTAAGTACCTCATAATTTCAAGATTAAAGTGGAACAGTCTCCTTTGATCCCTCCTGCTTAGACTTCAATCTTCACAATGGAGAAAAGTAACCTTTCTAAAATGCAACTCTGATCATTTCCTTTCACTGCCTCAAACACATTCATGGTTTTGCATCTTTACCCCAACACATTCAGGATAAAAGCTATTTCATGATCCAGCCTTTGCTTACCTTTCTAGCCTTAGAGGAATGACCTTAGATGTCATCTTTCCTCATGTACCCAAACCTCCAGAAATTCCAAATCATTTGCCATTTCCTCTACACAACACATTTTCTTTACAAGCCCATGGGTCTTCATCTCTTGTTTCAATTAGCTAATGCCTATTTGATCTTCAAAATCTGGTTATATCACCTTCCTGGAAAATTGTCTTCAATCTCTTTTGGCAGAATAAAGTAGTCTTAATTTGTATGCCCACAGAACTGTTTTCATAACCTTCGTTATGCTGTATTGAACATGTTGGTTGACTTGTTGATCACAGCTAAGCTACAAGTTCCTTCAAAGCAGAAAACGGTTTAGCATAGCACCTGGTACACATAAATGCTCTACAAATGCTACTTAAATGAGGCAAGGAAGGATCTGTGAGTCACTTGTCATAGTCCTTTCAAACCTAACATTCTGATTGTCTTGCACTAGTTGCCAAACAAAAAACGAAAACAACCCACAAGTATGCGTGAGGAGCTGAAAGTTGTCTACAAAATGTTTAAATTTTATGTTTACAACTTGTTGACAATCTTTTAAAGGGAAGTTCATAAGGCTCATCCAGATCTTCTAACCCAATGACATTAAATTTCAGTGTATTACTTTTTATTAGCATGTATCTTAAATTGCAGTCCTTGAACTTGTTTTTATAAGTTTAAAAAAACTGTGATATGAAAAGTAGTTAAATTCTTAACTAGAATTTTAAAATTGATTTCACATTCTGTAATTACTATGCCTACCCTTATACCAGATGAGCCTAGTTTTCAATAATCTGTTTCTAATATTAACCTGTGACTACTACAGGAAAAATAATTTTCTTTTAGTAATGGTTAACTATTAAACTGTTTTCAAATTCAAAGTAGTTGAGAATGAGAATAATGTTTAACATATGAAGACCACGAAAATTAATGCTAAGTGGCCCCAGGAGAAAAAATCATTATTAGTTGATTTTAAAACAACATTCATATAGAAATACAGCCTTAAAGACAAAACATACTATAATTTATTGCTCACCTTTAAAGCTCCATAACATAATCCATACAATAAGGCTACTGCCACAATGCTACAGATAAAACTGTAAAGTGCTGCAAGCAGGCTTGTAGTGGCTAGACAGAAGAAGAAAAAGGAAAGAAATATTTTATAAAAATATATGAAAAAAATTAAAAGGTCACTGAAAAGCATTTAAAATATTATAATGTCAACTATCATTAAATATCTACTAATCTGAATTTTAAAATTCAGTTACTTCATTTTGTTCTTTCAAAAGATTTTGACATGACAGAGATTTGCTATCCAGAATCTTTGTTACAAGATAAACTATATTCATCTTGGAAGTAATGAACATTTATATGTAGCAAGAAAAAATTTTATCTATATTATGCTTCAAAATCTATCTTATATTAACAAAAAATGTGGAAAATGAAGCTTTCAGAGGCCTGAAAAGGAACTGGAGATGTATTAAGTGTTCACTGAAAAATATTTATCTATGTAAACAGAACCTGTGTTACCCACAAAAGTAAATCTGTATTCCCATGTGTTAATTTTCAGAAAAAAGTGTAGATCTAATTGCTAACAATAACAACAACAAAATAGATACTTTAGATACTGTAGATCTAATTGCTAACAATAGCAACACAACGAAATAGATAATTACTAATACTCCAGTGGGCGTATTAGTAATAAGGAACAGGGGATGGCTAAGATATCTAGACTTTACTTTTAAAACATGGGTAACAGACTTTCTTTAATAATAATAATCATAAAAGAAATCTACAGAAAAAATTCCTTATGAGTTATCAGAAACCTAATACCTTGCACCAGTTTGTAAATTATAGTATGACAAAAGTCCATTATCATAAATTACCTACACTAAGCCCTCCCCATAGTATTTAGGGTAATATAACACCAGTAATAGTCCCTAAATATTCAAACTGTCTTCTACCTATTAAGCCATGCTGATTGATGAAACGAGTTCTGTCTTAATTCATACTCATTCAAAAAATTTTCAGAACATTAAAAATTCTCTAGTATGATATACAGCAACACAGAAAAACTCAGTTTCTATTTAAAATTAAAGCCATGATGTCGACTTTTCATCAGCAGAGAGGATTTCAATGCATATGCTTGGAAAATATATGAGGCCTGAAAATGTGAAATGTGTAGAGAAATGAACTATAAAGTTACAGTAATTTCTTTCCCTTTCATTTTCTCTAGTTGCACACTCATCTTTCAGTAAAATTTTAAATGGTTAAACTAAATAATGGTATATTTTAACCATGGTGTATGCTGATATGATTATTTTCAAGTTCTACAAACCATTATCTATACCAGGGTAATATGGGTATGATCTTATTTTTTAAATAAAATATACATATGATATGGAAATAGATTTTCTAAGTATATCAATTCATAGCCACATATTCTACTCAATGAACAGATAGTTCTTAAAAGCTTATTTACTAGTAAAATGCTTTTGTTTTGGTGTTACCATTCTAAGGATAAAACAAGGCTCTGAAACCAAATATGAAGACCTACTAAATGTACATACTGGTTTAAAATCCAAATGGAATGCTATGTATCAAACTTCAATCTATTCAGGATAGATGATCTTTTATAAATACCTCTTAAGTACATATAGGTTCCATGTAAACTCACTATAACTTTTAGTTGCAGATGTTATTTTATCACTTCTTACACATCTGCTTCATTATACCTGGCTCTTTCTCTAAAGTAGCAGACTTGACTATTTTTTTCTATCCACAAATTAATTGCTTCTCAGTCTTCAATTACTTAATGTCTTTTTTTTTTTTTTCTAATTTCAAGCCTGAAGTGAAAACTGGAAAAGCATTTTAATGGTCAGTTTATTACTTCATGATCTATAAAGGTAATGCTGTAATCTATAGTTTTAAAGAAACACTCACCATTACCACCAAAATATGAATATCCAATTGTTCACAAAGGTACATTACAAATGTATTCACCTGAGGCAGGAGACCAATGAAAACACTATTGGAAAACAGAGTGTAAACACTACAAAAAGAAAGAAAAGTATATTTAAAAATACTATACTATATCCATTCTTGTGTCTACTGAGAGGTCATCATTCATTTTTTTGTCCACTGAGAGGTCATAATTTTTTTAAATCCCAAATTAACATAAACTACTAGGCAATTTTAAAAGACAGGATTTTAAATTATACATCTCAACAAAAATTGCTGGGGTAGTAAATAACATCTTTTCAATCATAAACAATACTTTTTAAAGTTATTTCAACCATTTTCACATAATAGAAACCTAAGATAACAAAACCAAAAAAAATTCTCCATTACACCTACTCCAAGAACAAAAGAATTACTATAATATTTGCTCATCATTAGCTTTATTCACTCATAATAGTCCTATCACTTTGTTTCTCAGAGCAGATAACAAGAGCAAAATAAGCTTATTAAAAACTATTTAAAGCTGTATAATTGATATATTTATCAGTAAAATGTTGATATACAAATACATTCATTTTAAGACTGGAGATACTTTAAGATGACTCACCTATAACTAAATCCCTGGCTGATATAAACACCAGTGGATTGGTGAAAGTTATTCCATATAATTTGAACTTGGTTGCAGTCAGGTTTCTGCTACCATAATCGAAGAGCCAAATAAGACCACAACATAAGCAGAAATAAACTGGTCTACTGTAGGCAATGATACGATTATGACCCTGAAAATGAGAAAATGATATTTTTTAAAGTCAGTTTAGTTAATTTTATGAGTCACAAATAACTACTGAGATCACTGATGGCTTCATTCTAAGGATTCATAATTTTTCCATATGGAAGCCAGATTTCTGACAATCACAGAAAGGATTAACAAATACAGAGAGGAGGAAGAGTAATAGAATGAACTCTTGAGATACTGGACTGAAACAGAAGTATCAGTGTGAAGTTTTTTTGTTGTTATTATTATTTATTTATTTATCTATTTATTTTGAGACAGGGTCTCACTGTGTCGCCCAGACTGGAATGCAGTGGAGTGCTCACAGCTCACTGTAGCCTCGGCCTCCTGAGCTCAAGTGATCCTCCCGCCTCAGCCTTCCAAGCAGCTGAGACTACAGGCACATATCACTGCGCCTGTTTAATTTTTTTAGAGATAGAGTTTCGCCATGTTGCCCAGGCTGGTCTCAAACTCCTGGTCTGAAGTGATCTGCCCACACTGGGCTCCCATAGTCTCATTATTTTTAATATGCATATAGACAGATACAGGAATAGGTTATATATATATATGTATACACATGTGTGTATATATGTACATACATACATACACCTCCTAGCTTTATCCACTAAGAGGACCTAGATGCAATGAGATTCTAGCAATAATGATTACTAGCAACCAGATCTTACTTTATAAATACCATTACCTACCAAAAAAGGTGGGGGGGCTCCATAGAGAAAAGACTGGTTTCTGGCTACGACAGGGAAAGTATAAGATGACCCTGGAACATATTGTTGTGACAAAAAGGTAGAAAGTACTTAAAGAATGACAGAGATATGTCAAAAGGACACAGAAAGCAGTGTGATGGACTCCCAATGGCTAAATCAGGGACAATTTGAGCATCAAAATAAATACTACTAGTAACATTATAGTCCATTGAATAAAATAATCAATTTATCCACACCAAAATATACATACATATATAAGAAAGAGGGGAAAGCTCTTCCTTATAGTATTAATAAAAGGTCAACTAATAAATGTAGAAGGAATGATGGGATGAGAAAAATCACCATTTATCAACCAATAAATAACTGAATCAGGCAAGAAACATCAGTAAATACTAAAACAACTGGATAGAAATTTATGGAGAAGGACACATATACAGTCTCAAGGTATCTCTCCATGAGGTATTTATTTTACTTATTTATTTGAAGTATTTATTATCTGTAAGAGAAAAACAGTAACATTACAGTAGAGTACTGGTTCTTAAGGAAGTAGGAGGGGGTTTTGCTCCCTAGTGCACATATGGGAATCTGGACACATTTCTGTTGTCACAGTTGGGGAAGTGGTGCTACCAGCATCTAGAAGGTAGCACCAGAGAGGATGCCAAACATCCTACAATGCATAGGACAGCATCCCCCACCCTCAAACAAAGAATTAGCTGGCCAAAATGTTAATACTGCAGAGATTTCAGACACCCTGCAGACAATACCCTTAACCAGAAGATCAAACTTAACATCACTAATAACAGGATAAATCAATATGTGCTTCCTAATATGATGTACTTTTGTAGTATTCCTACTTTAAAAAGCATGGCCTTATCAAATCAGAAAGAAACATCATCCGCACCATAAGACAGGGTGAAAAAATAAAACTTAAAAAAAAATTTTTTAAAGAAAAAAAATCAGGCCAGGCGCGGTGGCTCAAGCCTGTAATCCCAGCACTTTGGGAGGCCGAGACGGGCAGATCACGAGGTCAGGAGATCGAGACCATCCTGGCTAATATGGTGAAACTCCGTCTCTACTAAAATACAAAAAACTAGCCGGGCGAGGTGGCGGGCGCCTGTAGTCCCAGCTACTCGGGAGGCTGAGGCAGGAGAATGGCGTAAACCCGGGAGGCGGAGCTTGCAGTGAGCTGAGATCCGGCCACTGCACTCCAGCCTGGGTGACAGAGCGAGACTCCGTCTCAATAAAAAAGAAAAAAAAAAAAAGAAAAAAAATCAGACAAACTCAAATTGAGGGATGGTCTATAAAATAACTGGCCTATATCCATCAAAAATTTCAATATAATGAAAGATAGCTACCGAAGAATTGCTCCAGATTAAAGGAGATTTAAGAGACCAAACGTAGCCGGGCGCGGTGGCTCAAGCCTGTAATCCCAGCACTTTGGGAGGCCGAGACGGGCGGATCACGAGGTCAGGAGATCAAGACCACCCTGGCTAACACGGTGAAACCCCGTCTCTAAAAAAAAAAAAAAAAAAAAAAAAAAAAAAAAAACTAGCCGGGCGAGGTGGCGGGCGCCTGTAGTCCCAGCTACTCGGGAGGCTGAGGCAGGAGAATGGTGTAAACCTGAGAGGCGGAGCTTGCAGTGAGCTGAGATCCGGCCACTGCACTCCAGCCTGGGCCACAGAGCGAGACTCCGTCTCAAAAAACAAAAAAAGAGACCAAACGTAATCAGGGACTTTCTTTGCCAATGAAGACAATAGGCTAAATCTATTTGAATAAGATCTATATCTTAGAAGACAGCATTGTATCAACATTAATATTCTAATTTTGATAATTATCTTGAATTAACATAAAGGAATATCTTTGTTTCTAAGAAACACACACTGAGACATTTAGAGGTAAAGGGGCATCATCTCAGCTAGCACAGAGAAAGAAGGAAAAAAGATCACATGCTAGAAAGGGATTAAGCAAATATCGTAAATGTTAACATATGGATCTGGATGAATGGTATCTGAAATTCTTTGTACTACCCTTGCAACTTTAAGTTTGAAATTAGGTCAAAATAAAAGTTAAAAGCAATGTTTCCATATATTATTGCACTTCAAAATATTCTTGCAAAATAGTAAACATAATCAGTCAAAAAAAAAAACTTGCCTCTTTGTTTCATTTTGCTCATCCATTCCCATTATTCATTATTCCAGTGAAAGGATTAAAAAAATTATATTCAAGGAAAAAAATCATAAACTATTCTTGAGGTCTGTTTTTGAACTACTTTAAATAGAATATCCTTTGTTCTATTAAAAACTCAGTGTAGATCTAAAATTGGATTCCACTTCACAATAAATAGTGCTAGGCAGATAATATTTTTGTCTAAAGTCACAAAGTGAATAACAAAGTTTTTATTCAATGGCCTTAACACCAGACTCATGTATTACTTCTTTATTCTTGCTCCTAATGGTTACTCAAGTGAAATAATATAAAGTTCTTCCTACCTCAAAATTATATTTTCAATACTTATTCATAAGCTATTATTCAAAATTTATTAAACATAAATAATAATGAGTTTATAAGAACCATGTCTACTCCCTGAAACAGACTGTCAAACAATGGATTATTATGCTCATTTTCAACCAAGATTTAGAGTCCACAAGTACAATGTCATTTTATTTCAAGCTAACACCTATATTTCCAGTAGTGTGTCAAAACATAGATGAGGAAAATAGTAACATAAATTTTAGTTCAGTTTGATGCATTCCAAACAAAACAAAACAAAACAAAAAAACAAAAACCAAACCACAAATGTTATGATAAATGTTAAGGACCTACAATGTACAGCCATATTAAGAGTGACTTACATGTCTGGGAGAAGAAGAATCTGGTTGAACACTCTAAAAATGAAACAGAAAGATAAATTACACTCTTGAAGTCTTGCTAATTTTACAATCAACTTTCAAAATGCCTGAAATGATTTTAAGTAAATATTCCACAACCACAAAATGACCTATATTAATAATTCTGTTCCAGAGATGAAACATCAGCACCAGATACCAGTGTCACTTTGATATTAAAAACATCTCAAATCTTTCCTGATAAGAGTCAAGAAATAAGATTATTTATTATTTATTTATTTGTATCTATCTTAACGTTTCTGCAATAGCATATGATAGATAGATCCATCTTACTGTTTGGCTTATTGCTAGAGACAAGTGTAGTTAAGGTATACTACATACAAGTATAGCATTTCTCACAGGACATCATTCATTCAGGAAATATACAATAATAGGGGTTTGCTTATAACAACAATTCTAGTTCTGCCCATAAATTCCAAGCTTACTAAATAATTCAATGGTATTTGTAATAAAGATAGTATCTGCATTTTCATATCAAAATAATCAAATAAGTAAAGCTGTATCCTTTTAAGAGACTTTATTAACTTCCCATAAAAATGTTCAGAAGGTATTATGCAGCTATGTTCCTAGTCATGACTTTTCTCCCAAGTTTCAGTTCATTTCTGATGGCATACCATACAATTTCACTAGGATTGTCTAGCACCACCCTACCATTCGACATTGGGTCGAGCTGAGTTTGGCATTTGGCCCTTGGCTAGATTTGACTCCAGATAATCCATAAACTCTTTTAACCACAACACCTATCTTCTAAAAGCTTCTGTTCTTGTCTTTCTTATTCCTGTTTATGACATTATTTATTATGTCTCATCAATTAGTTGCAAAAATCTGCTCACCTTTTACCTTTTTCAATATTTAACCACAACACCTATCTTCTAAAAGCTTCTGTTCTTGTCTTTCTTATTCCTGTTTATGACATTATTATTATTCTCGTCAATTAGTTGCAAAAATCTGTCACCTTTTACCTTTTCCATATTTAACCACATTAACCTGAAAGCAGTGGACAAAATTAATTGGACCATGGAGACACCAGAGCCAGAAAATGAATTTAAATGATTTAAGGCACTTAAGGTATAGTACAAGAATGACAACCAGTAATTTTAATATAGAATCATTAAATGTTATCAAAGGGACTGAGTTACTTGTTATTAGGGATCAAGGAGGAAGGAGCCGAGACTCTAAGATTTTTAGTTGGTATATCACTGCCAAAAGCAAAGATATTGGGAAAGAAAAATTAACCAGGAGATGATTAATTTGCTATTTTTAAAATGTCTGTTAGATATATAGGAATAAAGCTTGCAAAAGAGATGAAGACTTTGAGATATAAATCTGGACATAACTCATACACAAAGGCAACAAATAAAGTAATAAAAAAGGATGACTTCAATGGCAAGGAACTATAAACCGAGAAGATAACCACATAAAATCCTAGAGAATTCTCATAAATTAAGCAGTTGAAAGAAGAAAGGGATCAACAAAGCAAAAGAGAGTCATCTGAAAAATGCAAGAAGCATGAGGGTGGTATAAAGTCACAGATCAAAAATGAGAAGAATATCAAAATGGAAGAGTCTCCATAGGTATTAAATGATGTACCATTCATAAAGCACAGAGACTTAAGAAAATCAATTTAACAATTAGATTGATCATTAGCAACCACAAAGACTATAACGTCAGTACTGCAATGAGGAAAGTATGGACGGTTCTTAAAGAAATAAAGCAGATGACCTAGGCTTACTCCACATGTCTAGCTATAAATAGAGAGAGAAAAAAAGGATGGACAGTTGTTAGTAAACACAGAACTACGTGAATGGTTTTCCAGCTGTGGGAGGGCTCCTCTTCAAGGAGAACTACAAACCACTGCTCAAGGAAATAAGAGAGGACACAAACAAATGGAAGAACATTCCGTGCTCATGGATAGGAAGAATCAATACTGTGAAAATGGCCACACTGCCCAAAGTAATTTATAGATTCAATGCTATCCCCATCAAGCCACTCATAAGTGGCAGTTGAACACTGAGAACACATGGACACAGGGAGGGGAACATCACACACTGGGGTCTGTCAGAGGAGGGGAGGTAGGGGAGGGATAGCATTAGGAGAAATATCTAATGCAGATGACGGGTTGATGGGTGCAGCTAACCACCAAGGCATGTGTATACCTATGTAACAAATCTGCACATGTATCCCAGAACTTAAAGTATTAAAAAAAAAAAAATCTACTACTATTAAAAAAAAAAAGAATGCTAGTTCTTATTTTAACAAATACAGTTTTCTTTTAGGCCAGGCGTGGTGTACTCATGCCTGTAATCCCAGTACTTTGGGAAGCTGAGGCAGGCGAATCACGAGGTCAGGAGTTTGAGACCAGCCTGACCAACATGATGAAACCTCGTCTCTATTGAAAACACAAAAATAAGCCAGGCATGGTGGCATGTGCCTGTAATCCCAGCTACTCAGGAGGCTGAGGCAGGAGAATTGCTTGAACCTGGGAGGCGAAGGCTGCAGTGAGCCAGATAGTGCCATTGCACTGCAGCCTGGGCGACACAGCAAGACTCCATCTCCAAAAAACAAAACAAAACAAACAAAACAAATACAGTTTCTTTTAATATAAAAAACTTGTTTTTAGGAAGTTCTAATTTACATACAATTATTTTTAAGGTTTATATCCCCCTTTGGCTCTCTACACAATCTTATGTAAACATCCAAGAAAAGTAAGCCCAAAAATAATTATCTTACTATAATTCAGTAATTACTACAAAATCCTCTGCCTTTTAACACAAATATAATTCCATAGCATAAAAGACGAGATGCTGGTACCTTAAGTAGTGAGTATTGACAGCTGGCTATGACAAGGCAGAACTGGAAGACCCAGATATCTCTGAAGAATCCTTGTATGAGAAGAATAGATCCCAAAAAGGCCACGAGAATCGCCAGGATGACAGCTAACACATTTTCCAGGATCTCACGATTTCTACAGACAGAAAAACTTATGAGTAAGTATATCATAAGTATAAGAAATTAACCAAATGGAAAAAAGGGAAGACATAAATATGAAGTTCCTAATATGCCAAGATGTCTTTTTGGTACTGAGTTTGAACAAAGTTTTAGATCATACTGAAAACAAACTAGTTTCATGTGGATACAACATGAATTCTTATATACAAATAAAACATGCTACAGTGAGTTCCAATTACATAATATAGTTTTAAATTTCTATTTTAAAAATGTTACTCTCCTTAATATCTGCTTTTCTATTCTATTTGTTGCAAAATAGTTAACAAACTTGGATGGCAAATAAAACACGTACACAAAGAATCACATTATGTTTAAAAACCAAAATCTCAAAATAGTTTCTAGAAAATTAAATTTAAAACATTTGTTACATGGCAAAATTGTAACAAAATTCTGGCACTAAGTGATTTCACTTCCCCCATCTCTCAGTCATCTGAAAGAATTAGAAAACTCACTTATTAGAATTATTTAAATATGGGCTCTTACATATCTTGAAAATGAAGGTAGTGACAAAGACTTCTATCTGCTTCTATTAAACTTGCTAAGACAATTCTATACTTCATTAAACTGACATTGTAAGAGAAACAATATGATGCTCGAGAGAGATATATATAGCAATGAAGGTTATTTTTATGTCATACACACACAAGAATCTATCTCATTACTTCTTTGGAAATTTTATTCACAAAACGTTATACAAATACATCCTTTAGTATTTCCCTAAAATACTTTTAAGTCATATTTTTAAAGACTATTAAAAAATGAAAAAATGCTCAGCACATCTCATACATAAAGAAAGCAGGACACAAAACCACGGGCATAGCAGGACAGAAGTTCTGCTGTTAAAAAATTAAACATAGAGGTTAAAAAAGACAATATACCAAAAATGATATTACTAATAATGCTTCTCTCCATGGAATAATTATGGTTTGCCTCTGTCAAAACTTTGTGCATATTTAAATTTTCTACAATAGGTAAGGAATTGCTTTTATAGTCATAAAAAAACTTAACAAATGTATTAACCCAATTCCATATTTGTCACAATCAACTGGGCCTAAAAATAAAATTCATAAACATCTTTGTACTATTTCATTTAATGGTTCTACCAGATAAAAAAGTTCAACAGTATTTCCAGTATTTCCAAATGAATAAATTACTGGCATTTCCATTTGATTTTAGGTGGTAGTTATGCAATTTCAGGATTGCTAAAATTTGATGACCTCTTTTCAATTCTGGGCCTGCCTGAATAGTGCCTCCCTTGTCATTGAACAGGTATTGCCTTTGGATTTTTAAAAATTTTCAATTTTGATGAGTCCAATGTATCAATTTTTTTTTTTTTTTTTAATGATCTTGGCTTTGGTGTCAGAGTCAAGTAATTTTGCCTAATCCAAGTTCATAAGAGTTTTCTCCTATGTTTTCTTTTTTTTACTAGAAGTTTTGCTTTAGGTTTTACATTTAAGCCTATGATACATTTTCATAATGTGGCACAAGGTAAGGCTACAAGTTCTTTATTTCTGTTTATTTTTGAGATGGGGTCTTGCTATGTTGCCCGGGATGGCCTCAAACAATCCTCTCACCTTAGCCTCTTGAGCACACACCTCTGCGTCCATCTCTATTTTTTCGCCAATGGAAATCCAATTGTCCCACCACCATTTGTTGAAAAGGCTATCCTTTCTCCATTTCATTCATTTGAATATTATTTTGATGCCATCTGGGCCTAGAGTTTTCTTTGTGGGAAAGTTTCTAAACTACAATTTCCACTTATTTAATAGATGTAAGACAATTAAGGTCATGTATTTCTTTCAGAATGAAATTTCATAATTTGTCTTTGAAGAAATTTGTCCATTTGCCCAATGTTGAATTTATTTGCATGTAGCTGTTCATATCATTCTCTAATTATCATTTAATGCCTGTAGAGTCTGCAGTCGTACCATAACTCACATTCCTGATATTGGTAATCTGTCTTTCCTCTTCTTTTTTTTTTCTGACCAGGCTGGCTAAAGGTTTATCAATTGATGTTCTCAAATTTTTCATTTCCTTGATTTTCTTTATTATTTCTGTTTCCTCATTTAATTGTTTTGTTCCTTACTATTACCTTTCTTTTGTTTACTTGGGCTTATGTGCTCTTGTTCTTCTAGTAAATGGAAGGTGAAGTCACTGATTGGAGACCTTTGTTTTCTAATCTAGGTGTTTAGTGCTATAAATTTTCCTAAGTACTGCAGGTTAGTGGCATTCCCAAAATTCAGATATGGTGTGTTTTCACTTTCATTTAGCCTGAAATACTAATTTATCTCTTGACATCTTCTCTAATCGATGGGTTATTTAGAAGTGTTTAGTTTCCAAATATTTGGGGATTTTCCAAGGTTCTATTTGTTATTAATTTACCATTTAATTCACTATGTATGACTGGATAGTGGACCTTTTAAAATTTAGTAACTCCTGTATTATGGCTCAAGATGTGACCTATCTTAGTAAATGTTCCGTGAGCACTTAGAAGAATGTATATTCTCTTGTTATGGATGCAGTGTTCCATAAATGTCAACCAATTTAGGTTGGTTGATAATACTGTTCAAGTTCACTATATCCTCACTGATTTTCTAAATAATTATTCTATCAAGTATTTAAAGAGAAGTGCTGAAATCACCTATAACTGTGATTTGTCTATTTCTCCACTTCTATTAGCTTGCTTTATGAATTCTGAAGCTCTGTTTCAGGTGTACAAACATTTAGGACTGTTAAATCCTGTGGATTAATTGACTCCTTATCACTACGAAATGGGCTTCTTCACCCTTGGTAATATTCTTTGTTCTGAAGTCTACTTTATCTGACTTTAATACAGTCAGTACAATAAGCCTTTTGTTAATGTTAGCATGGTATAACTTTTTTCATCTTTTAACCTGTTTGTTTTTATTTTATTTTGGTACAAAATAAAATAAGTATTTGGTCTATGTTGCCCAGGCTGGTTTCGAAAACTGGGCCTCAAGAGATCCTCCCACCTCAGACTTCCAAAGTGCTAGGATCATAGGCATAAGCCACCACACTATCCTCTGTTTTTATATTTAAAGTACCTTCCTTGTAGGCAGCTTGGAGTTAAGTGTTGTTCTTTTTTATATAATCTGCCAATTTCTGACTTTTTCTGACTCTATCATCTTGTCATTTGTTTCCTATTTGTCTCATCTATTCTTTGATCTTTCTCTACCTTATTGATTAACAGTAATTTTAATAATCTATCTTATCTCCTTTTTGACATATTAGCTACAACTCTTTTGTTATTTTAGTGGTTGCCTTACGGTAGGTTTTGGTAAGAATTTTTAAAAATATATTCGTAGAGACAGAGTCTTACTAGGTTGCCAAGGCTGGCCTCAAACTCCTAGGCTCAAATGATCCTCCTGCCTCTGCCTCCCAAAGTGCTGGGATTACAGGTATAAGCCACTGTGTCTAGCTTAGGGTTTACAATATACATTTATGACAGTCTACCTTCAAGTGATAATATATCACTTCACATATAAGAAACTTAAAATAGTATGCTTTTATTTCTCCCCTCTCTGCCTTTATGCTATTATCATAAATTTTACTTTTACATGTTATAAACCAAAGCATTGTTATTTTCGTTTGAACAGTCAGTTATCTCTTAAAGAAACTTACTAATAAGAAAAAATATTTTATATTTATCCATGTAGTGACTTACCATTTCCATTTATCTTTGTTCCTTTGGGTAGACTTATATTTCCATCTGAGATCACTTTCCTTCTGCCTAAAAGACACCCTCCAACATTTTATGTAGTGTGGGGCTGCTCATAAAGAATTCTTTCCATTTTTTTCTGATCTGAAAATGTCTTTATTTCACTTTGGTTTTAAAAGGTATTTTGCTATGTAGAGAATAGTAGGTTGACAGGGTTTCTTTCTTTTCAGTACTTTAAAGATGCTCCTCTACTGTCTTTTCACTTCATTATTTCCAACAATAAAAAGGATGTCTTCTTTATCCTTGTTCCTCTTTTTTTCTCTTGCAATTTTAACAATTTTATCACTGGTTTTGAGCAGTTGTGTGCCTTGGTGTAGTTTTCTTCAAGCATTTTATGCTTTGAGGTTCACTGGGCTTCCTGAATGTGTATTCATAGTTTTCATCAAATTTGGAAAGTTCTCCACCCTTATTTCTTCAAAATCTTTTGTCTCCTTGTTTCCTCTTGTAGTTGTCCCACAGCTTTTTCTCATTTTGTTTTTATACTCTTTTCACCAGGTACAGTGGACTCTTGTTTCATTCTGGATAGTTTCCATTACTATGCCTTCGAGTTCACTAATCCTTTCTTCTACAAGGTGCAATCCACCATTAATCCCATCCAGTGTATTTTTCATCTCGGAGATTATAGTTTTCAACTCTGTAAGTTTGATTTGGGACTTTTAAAAGTATCTTCTATGTCCGTAGTTAACTTTTTAAACATATGGAAAGCAGTTATAACTGTTTTAATGTCCTTGTCTGCTAATTCTAATATCTATGCAAGCTACAGTTTAGTCTCAACTGATTTATTATTCTTGTTATAGGTCGTTTTCTCACTTCTTTGTACAGCTGGTCATCTTTGACTGAATCCTAGACATTGTGAATCTTAACCTGTTGGGAGCTGGGTATTTCTGGATTTCCATAAATCTTAGATTTTATGTTACTTGGAAACCATTTGATCCCTTCAGGTCTTGGTTTTATGACTTGTTAGGTGGGTGTGAAGTAGTGCTCCTGCTAGGGCTAATTATTCCCCACTTTTAAAGATCTTCCTGATTATTCTACATAAGGCACCATAAAATATGAACCATAAACGTTTCCAATCTGGCTGGTAGGGACATATACTATTCTCAGTGCTGTGTGATTGCCAGTAACTATTCCCCTGTTCCTTTTCACATGGTTCTTTACCTGGCCTCAAACAGTTTCCTCACATACAGGAACTTATCCGTACTCCGCCAAACAGTCGAGGGGACTCAATGCAGATCTCTAAGGTTCTCTCTCTAAGCAGCTCTCTCCTCTCTGACGGTCTGTCCTATGGGCTCTAACTGCCATAGTCTCCCTGGACTCTCAGTTCTAGCTCCTTAACTCAGGAAGTTGGCTGGACTCTACTTCAGTTCTCCCTCCCTATCTTGCAGCCCAGAAACTCTCTCAAAGCATTAAGCTGGGGCAACTGTAGGGCTCATGTTATTTGTTGTCATCTCTCAAGAATCACTGTCCTTTTTTTCTCATCTCCATTGTCTTGAAAACCACTGTTTCATGTACTTTGTCTATTTTTGGTTGTTTCACATGGGATGATAATTCAATCCTGTCACTCCATGTTGACTGGAAGCAGCTGTTGGTCACCAAGTTTGTAATACAGTAGACTCATGTGCTTGCCATTAAGACAGCAGTGTTAAGAAACAGGGAAACAGAAGTTTCCTCTTATAACTGTTATACAGAACTTTGCATCATATTACCTATAACCTTAAGACCATCAACACCTCATATTCTTTGGCTTTTGAGTAGCAGTTGCATGAGTCTCACTGATTAACAAAAACAATTTCTTTGTATAAAGATATTGAAATTGCAACCAAAACATTTTTAATGGATTTAAGACAGTCAATGTTTAGAAGCTCTATTATCTTAACATTTATCTCAAGAGAACAAAACCAGAAAACATTTCCCAACATGATAACCTAAAAACCTGGACACTTCGCCTTAAAAATAAAATCTGCACATATCATTAATATAACATTATAATCTCACCTATCAAACAGGGCCAAAAGTGTGAGTCTGTCAAAGTTAATGCCGATCCACAGCTGGGGTAGGATCCAAAAGCGGTAGTAGTGTTTAACCTTTTGGGCAGCTTCTTCTGTTGGGCCGTACGTAGCTGCCAAGTCAGGGCTTAGATCAATGTCCTGTTGCTCCAACAAATCTGTATCAATGGTCAATAGTCTATTCAACCGAATCTGTGGAAGAGAGAGCTAAAAGAAAGTCAGCTGAAAGGCTTAAAATATCTTCAATATTTATTTGTTTATTCAAAATAAAATATCTTCATAATTCAAGAGCTACTCAGTTAGCTTATCAGTTATCTAAGCCCCTTAATTTTCTTCTCTAATACACTTTTTTTTTTTTTGACATGGAGTCTCATCTGTCACCCAGGCTGGAGTACAGTGGCACGATCTCGGCTCACTGCAATCTCTGCCTCCCTGGTTCACGCAATTCTCTGCCTCAGCCTCCCGAGCTGCTGGGATTATAGGTACCTGCCACTATGCCCGGCTAATATTTTTTCTATTTTTTGTAGAGACGGGGTTTTACCATCTCAGCCAGGTTGGTCTTGAACTCCTGACCTGGTGATCCACCCGCCTGGGCCTCTCAAAGTGCTGGGATTACAGGCGTGAGCCACTGCGCCCAGCCTACTCTTTATGAATATGTTATCATTACCAGAAACTATAGAAGGTGACAATAAAAAGTGAACTGAAACAAAATTAATGAATCAATAAACCTTTTGTAAATAATTGACTAGAAAGTGTTTAAAATCTTAAGATTTTTCTCAGGGAATGCTTAATGCTAGTGAATCCATTAAAACCACTTACTAGGCCGGGCGCGGTGGCTCAAGCCTGTAATCCCAGCACTTTGGGAGGCCGAGACGGGCGGATCACAAGGTCAGGAGATCGAGACCATCCTGGCTAACACGGTGAAACCCCGTCTCTACTAAAAGATACAAAAAACTAGCCGGGCGAGGTGGCGGGCGCCTGTAGCCCTAGCTACTCTGGAGGCTGAGGCAGGAGAATGGCGTAAACCCGGGAGACGGAACTTGCAGTGAGCTGAGATCCGGCCACTGCACTCCAGCCTGGGCGACAGAGCGAGACTCCGTCTCAAAAAAAATAAATAAATAAATAAATAAAACCACTTACTGTGAATCCTTAGTGGCTTCTCTTCTCCCTGTCACATTTATAGTCTTTTCTCCTTAAGCTTTGACCCTCATTATCAGTGTTAAATCTGAGCTCCACTGCATTGGATCCGATGGCAGCAACTCTCATTTCTTCCCATAGTCTCTCATAATTGTTGTTACTATATTTCCAAATCCCTCTGTTTTTTTGTTTGTTTTGGCAAGCTCACCTGAGGCTATACAAATTACTACACTACATTTCTTCTAACTTCAACTCATCCATTCATCAGTTTACCAGTTTTCTTTTCCTCAGAAGGCATCAAAAGTTGACTGTATCTGGCACAGCACTAGGCAGCATTTTGCTATCTCAAGGTTCCCATACCATTTAAAAGTAGAAAACAATAAAACCATCATCTTCCCATGTTTGCTTTCCTATGGAGTTTCCAGGAATACACTATAGACACGTATTTGGGTATAGCTGAGAAAATTTACTTCCTATATATAACACAGTCATTTCTATCTCTAAGCACTGACAAATACTTTCCAAAATACTTTTTAAAATACTCTATCCCAAGGCTTCTTAACCTTGTACTTTGGTTTCTTATCAAAGGACTGAGAAAAAAAGAGCAACTGGAGGACAGCAAAGTGATTTTGCCATATTTTCAAAACATTTTTTTGTAACTTAATCAATTTTATGGCTTTTATAGCTCTCTATAAAAATACGTATTTCAGATTTAATCTGAAAATTTATCATGTTGTAAAAATAAAGAAAAACCTACCACATCATGTGGATAAAATCGAACTGAGGTAGAACTGGATACATGAGAATCTGTGTCACTAAAATAAAATAAAAAAGACTTTAGGGAACAAACAGTTTGTCAAACAGAAAGAAAAATATATCCTTTAACAATCACATGAGATTCACATATCTTCGCTTTTCCATGTTAACTTCAAAATGCAAAATAGCATTTTCCTAGAGTTGTGATAAGAGCATAGCCTCTGGGTCAGGGACTACATTCAAATCTCTTCAACTGAAGGAGATCTTGGACAAGTTACCTACCCTCTTCATACTTCTGTTTCCTCTTCAGTAACATATGACAATAGTATCTATCTCTATCACAAGGTTCTTGTGAAAGTGTTTAAATGAGATAATCCAAAGAAAGCAATAAACATACTGCCAGGAGCCAGTAAAGACACAATAAATTTAAGCTATAATGTAATAACCTACAACATAATTCAGTTTCCACAGTTCAGTCATGTTTGGATTTCAAAACTTGAGGCTTTACCACATTTATGGTGTAAGGAATTGTTCTCTTGAACTACATTAAACATAGTAACAGCATTTCTACCCCTCCATCCTCCTGCTGTTTCCGTTGTTACAGAATCAGGGTAACAGTCCAATTTAATACTTTTTTGAGAGGGTGAATTCTGAAACTAGACCAAAAGAGCTTAAAGAGCATAGTTATCTATATGTTCTACTTTTTTAGCATGTGAAGCTAAATGACTGCAATATTTTATTGCTTCAAATGGTCCCTCAAAACAAAAAAATAACAGCCCACAGATGTCTAACATTTAAATAGATGTGATCTATTATTAAACAGAAGTCCTAAAATAAGAATCAATAACTCTTGACGAGAAAGAAAGCTAATAAATCAAGAATAGGCTTCAAAGTGCAATTTGAATAGATAAGCAATAAGATCAAAATTTTAGAAAACAAACATTTTAACACCTTCTAAAACTATAATTGTGTTATATGATCAAGATTTCTAATTTATTTGCTCTTCTTCTGACTTCATTATCTTACAAATTCCTTCGGCGGGGGTGGGGGGGAGAAACTAAAGGTAACATATGAGACATATTTTAAGAAATTCTTCCTTAAAGCCAGTAAAAGAAATTTTAAACAAAATGAAAGTTGATTATTTAAAAGGTAACTGACCAAACACTTAGAAGGAATTAAAATTTTAAATTACATAAAGAAAGAGAACTGATAGGCTTGAACTTAGTTATGTAAGAACTTGTAAGAAGAGTAAGTCCTGATTAGCTTTTATACATTATACAATATATAGAGAACATGAAATTTACAATTAAATTTGACACTGTGGGAAAACACTGTATCCCTGTAAGATCTTTGGGATATCTCTATTTAGTTTTTAAAACACAGAATAGCTTTTGTTTTAAAAATAATACTTTCTTTTTTCCATAGCAAAAAAAATTATACCTTAAGTTTTTAGAAACAAATGCACTATGACAAATTATTAGAGTAAATATAATGATGTTTTCAAAATAACTTTTATATCTGACCTGGTGACTACAGTTAACAATGTACTGTATACTTGAAAATCACTAAGAGAGCAGATTTAAGTGTCCTCACCACAAACAAGATTATAAGTATGTGAGGTAATATATGTTAATTTAGCCAATNCATGAAATTTACAATTAAATGACACTGTGGGAAAACACTGTATCCCTGTAAGATCTTTGGGATATCTCTATTTAGTTTTAAAACACAGAATAGCTTTTGTTTTAAAATAATACTTTCTTTTTTCCATAGCAAAAAAAATTATACCTTAAGTTTTAGAAACAAATGCACTATGACAAATTATTAGAGTAAATATAATGATGTTTTCAAAATAACTTTTATATCTGACCTGGTGACTACAGTTAACAATGTACTGTATACTTGAAAATCACTAAGAGAGCAGATTTAAGTGTCCTCACCACAAACAAGATTATAAGTATGTGAGGTAATATATGTTAATTTAGCCAATGTATACAGTATTTCAGAACATCAGGTTGTATGCCATAAATATTTATAATTTTTATTTGTCAGTTAGCAACATTAAACAATCATAAAAAACAAAAAAATTAACTTTTATAGTTCTAGGCTTAAAAACATTAAACATGGCAAACATATAAAAGTACACACACTCCTAATATGACTTCACACATACCAGATATTGGATGCTCTTCTTGCTGCTGGTTCAAAATTCACAAGTGACATATCACAGCCACCAGTCTCATACAGCGTAGAAGAGAACTTACCTAGCAAATAAATGATTATTTTAAAAAGCCATTAGAATACTCAGAATTTTCCCTTCATGATATACTAAATTTCATAAGTTTTTACATCCTAAGAAAATATACCATAACCTTTATTTAAAAAAAATTTTAAAACAATGATCTGCATGTAATTCAGCATGATGTGAGTTGAAAAGGAATGTTGGACAGTAGGCTAAAACGTCGACATACAAAATCAGGTATTAAAAGGAAGGGACTTAAGTCAGCTTTGCAATATCAATCTCTTTTTTCTTTTTCCCACAGCACAATCTCTATTCAGGTGATCATATGAATGAATTTAACGTTTAAAAATCACCTGACAACTACTTGCAGGGGGTGAGTAGCCATTTGCAAAGCTTCTTAAGTTTGAGATAGCTCAAACTACAAGCCCACAAAATCCTGTGACTGCATTCTGAGCTGTGTTTCTTAAGAAGAAAAGTGTCCAAGTGTATCTAAGAAAGGTCAGTGAATTGAAAGAGCTAGTATTGCTGGTGATAATTAAATTATATTATTTAATCAACATTACTTGTATGTTTCTACCACAAGAGCGCTACCAAACATTTAGAAACAGCAATTGCTATAACCAAGTATCACTATGAAACTGACAAAAGCTTTAAAAATCATATTGGTTGCAAATGTTGCATATGAATATAGATTTTTTGAATTCTCTTAAGATGAACTTTATAATATCAAATGATTTCTGATAATGAAATGTTAAAACTCTACATACTGCCTGAGATGTATTCTTCCCCTTTGAGGATCTATGGTAGCCATATTGGTGATGAAAAGGGAGCATAAAATAATTAATATAAATTTCCACGAGGGCAATGAAATGAGGTGTACAACTCTGCAACAATTTTGTCTAGTCCAGGGTGCTTTTTGAGTATTTGTGAGGTTTTAATTTTATTAGCTGGAATTAATGAGGTTAAAAATAGGAATCTTTTTTTTTGAGATGGAGTCTCACTCTGTCACCCAGGTTGGAGTACAGTGGTGCAACCTCAGCTCACTGCAAGCTCCGCCTCCCGGGTTCACGCCAGTCTCCTGCCTCAGCCTCCCAAGTAGCTGGGACTACAGGCACCTGCCACCACACCGGCTAATTTTTTGTATTTTTAGTAGAGACAGGGTTTCACCATGTTAGCCAGGATGGTCTTGATCTCCTGACCTCATGATCTGCCTGCCTCGGCCTCCCAAAGTGCTAGGATTCCAGGTGTGAGCCACCATGCCTGGCCAAAAATAGGAATTTTAAAGGGCAATGTTGACTTGATGGCAAGGCTAAAAGTCAGATTTTTCCATGCCTACAATGCAAAGAGTGTGCAATAAGGATTTTTTATTTAAGTGAAATACTTGAAAACACGCTAGTAAAAGGACTCCATAATGTACTAATATGACTAAGGGTTTACAGAACATCTCAAGCATTACTTCATTCTTTAAAATTACTAGAACCAGAAAAAAGTAACAATTTGAATTATTTGAGTATGTTCTATGGATCATAAAAGTTATGGTGTTTTCTGTAGCCACATTTCTTTTTGTCAGAATAATATATTCTTGAGATAAGTTGGGGAAAAAAAGGTTTTCTATGAAATGCTCAGTTCATTTGCTGTCTTTTTTCAAGGTTATTCAGCATGTGAATTATTTAAGATGCCCCCCACCCCCATCTTTAAGTCATAAGTCATTCATCCTTAGCACCTCTAATAGAAACTGGATTAATGAGCTAAAACGAAATGACACAAGCTGTCAACTTGGCTACTTCATAGATGTATCACTGAAAGTTTTTTTAAAGTGGTAGGGTGAATTACAGAAGTTGCTACCAAAAGAAAATTAAAAATACTGACTCACTTAAAAAAATTTTTTATTGTAGTTTTTAATGCTCTGTTCTGTATTCATTTATTGGATAATCAATAATTAATGGTGCTAACATAATTAAACTTACATTAAGAGAAAAAAGAAATATCTGTTCAAAACCACAGACTGCATAAACGCAGAATTATTATTAACTACATTAAATGACTAAATCATAGATTAACAAAGAGCAAAGGGCTTGGTTACTGCATGTGAAACTCAGTGAGAACAGAATGCATAAATGTATTGTCATAACACACTTTATACGTATTTTAGAAATAAGTTAATTCTGTATTCAGTAGAACTTAAACTGTTGTAGTATTTCTCAGCATTTAAGCTTTCCAAAGGATTTTTATTAATATATACGTTCTGTTCTTGGTATACTAAAATAATATGTATCTGTAACAAAATCAGCTAAAGATATTATCTTTGTAATTTTCAAATGAAACAGTAAAAGAATATGTCATTATACTACCATGTTTTCTTTTATGTATAAATATCTAATATTAAATTTATATAGAAATAGTTGCACTTTAAATAAGTAAACATAAAGAATGCAAAAAAAAGCTTTTCGAGACAAAGAGTTGGAAGAATTGAGTAGTTCTATTACTACCTAAATTTACAACTCTGAATGATTCTATGCAAATTACTAACAAGTAATAAAATCTAAAATTTAAGCAGAAGCATAAATATGTCTAAAAGGGAGGCTATGATTTTAACAGAAGTACATGACTTCAACAGTGCTTTTCTTTTTTTCCTTAAGAGACTTTTGTCTATTAAGCAGAAGCATGTTTAGGTTCTCAAAAAAACACATGGCACTTGTCAGAACAAACTAACATTGTAATAAGGCCTCATGGAGTAGTCCCAACTTCACTCCAAAAGAACAATTCTATGTACTTTAGAAGTACCAAATTTTACTCTGAAGATGAACACATTAGAAAACATTACACTAAAATGTATTTTAATGTGCTAATGTAACCTACTGAAGGCAGCTTAAAAAATAACCAACCAGAAATAAATATATATTACTATTGGTTTATAAAGATTATGTTAAATTTGTACAAGTTTTCTTGGCATACACAGCAATTTTACTATTTCTTTTGGGATTAAAACCATCATATTTAAACTTTAGGTCCAAAGTAAAATGTGTCGTTACAATACCCCTATTTTAATATTATTCTGCATTAAGAAAAATACTTCAATACTAATTTTTTTCTAATAAACAGAGAAGAAAGCAAAGAAATATGTCCTTCTCATATGAATTTAGATTATAAACGAAGCCATCTCACCATGATTCAACTGTGACCAATTAATTATATATGATAGAATGCCTCTGTCATGATTTAAGGAGAAAAAAAATCAATTTCTAACAAAATAAACAAGATTACAAACTAGAATTTCAGACTTGTAAAAATTATACTGGCCAAGGGTCTGCATCTCTAAAGACACATACACAAAAAGCTGATATGCCAGGCGCAGTAGCTCATGCCAGTAATCCCAGCATTTTGGGAGGTAAGGTGGGAGGATTGCTTGAGCCCAGGAGTTGAAGACAAGCCCAGGCAACATAGTGAGACCTCATCTCTACACACACACAGACACACATACACACACAGACACACACACACACACACTAGTTGGGTGTGGTGGTATGTGCCCATGGGCCTAACGACTTGGGAAGTTGAGGTGGGAGGATCACTTAAGCTGAGGAGGTTGAGGCTGCAGTGAGCTGTGTTCGTGCCACTGCCCTCCAGCCTGGACAAGAGAGTGAGATCCTGTCTCAAAAAAAAAAAAAAAAAAAAAACAAAAGCTAGGATACCTAGCATTTCTTAGCAGTCTTATTGAATCCTCAATAGTGACTGTTACTGTTCATAAAATTTGTTAATTACACACAACCATTCTTTTGAAGTAATATTTCAAAGTAACAACTATAGGTCAATAAATAAGTGATGAGCAACAGGAAGATGAGTAAAATTGGATACTGACTTAACACCAAGGATACTTGAAGCGTTTGCCTAGAGCCATGAACGGTATAGCAGGCAAATTCTGATAAACATTCCCAAGATACTGATAGAAGACATGGGAAGTTAATGGGATTCTCTAACTTATCCTATCAGTAAAAATCCTCATCACACAACACGAAGTTGAGCACATAAGAATTTTAAGAATAGGACTCACCTAAGAAACTCCAATTGCATTCCTTTTTTTTTCTTTTTTGAGACAGAGACTCATTCTGTCACCCAGGCTGGAGTGCAATGGCACAATCATAGCTCACTGCAATCTCAAACTCCTAGGTTCCAGGGATCCTCCCGCCTCAGCTTCCTGAGTAGCTGGGGCTGCAGGCACACGCCACCATGCCTGGCTTACTTTTTAAAAATTTTTTGTAGAGATGGGGGTCTCGCTATGCTGCCCAGGCTGGTCTCGAATTCCTGGGCTTAAGTGATACCTCCTGCCTTGGCCTCCCAACATGCTGGAATTACAGCATGTAATTCCACTGTGCCCAGGCTGTTGTATTCTTGACATCACTCATTTTTCTAAAGATACCTATATGTATCTTGGAAGGAGGTGGTTACTAGAACAAATCATCTATAGGGCTTTTCTAATTCCAAGTATCAAAAACAAAAGAGGTCTCTTAAATTTCTTGGATAATTTTCTTCTTTAACCACCAACCTCCTCAACCTTCCCTTCACTCTTTGTCCTCCAAGCCAGATGCACTTCTACATTGACCTCTGTTTTTTTAGTATTACTCATAGGGTAGAGAGGGGCTATAAGAACAAAGAGAGATGCATGGGCAGTAAATGTACGAAGTGAGTTTTTAAGAGACATTTGGGGGACCACATACATTCTGTATGACTGAAGTACTCAATAATAGAAATGTTATTCAAAAAATAATTGGATGGAGATAGCATTGTGTTCATAATGCAATCTCAATGAATATACTATTATACTTTTAAAGAGAAGGCCTTTAAGATCAATTCTAATTTCTTGGATAGTACCCCCCTTATAATCATAAGTGATGACTCAGTTTTCACCCAAACAGAAATTATTCCCTATACTGCTGCTTACTGGTTAACACAGCGGTCCCCAACTTTTCTGGCACAAGGGACCAGTTTTATGGAAGACAATTTTTCTATGGATCCAGGGGATTGGAGGATGGTTTCAGGATGAAACTGTTCCACCTCAGATCATCAGGCATTAGATTCTCATAAGGAGCGGGCAACCTAGATCTCTCGCATGTGCAGTTTACAATAAGGTTCACGCTCCTATGAGAAATGAATGCTGCCACTGATCTGACAGGAAGAGGAGCTCAGGCAGAAATGCTTGTTCCCCACACCCCGCTCACCTCCTGCTGTGCAGCCCAGTTCCTAACAGGCCACAGATCCATGCCAGTCCATGGCCTGGGGGTTGGGGACCCCTGGGTTAATGGACTTGTTTCTCCCTAGATTAGAGGAGAAATAAAGGAGTCCAAAAACTTTTCCTGTGAAGGGTCAGATACTACATATTTTAGGCTTCATGGGCCAGATAACTTCTGTTGCAACAATTCAAGTCTACAACTGTAACATGAAAGCAGGCATAGACAACACAGAACATAAACACAAATTTTATTTATTTATAAAAACAGGTAGGTATAGAGCTGGACTTAGCCCACAGGTGGTGGTTTGCCAACACCTGTCCTAGACCAAGAATCTTAGGCTCCAAAAACTTCTTTAATCCTCACGATACAATGGAAATCAAGTCACTATGCCCTTGTAACTTCAAGTTTCAATATTTAGAACAAGTCTTTTTTCTTAGTATGTGCAATGCTGTTCTAGCTTTTAAATCAGACGAATAAGGAAAAAGGTAGGAAGAAGAAGAAAGTCTGGTTTAGAAGACAGTTTGGGGGAACTGGTAAGGAAAGACAGATATCTCTATTGCTTGGCAACTGTAAGAGAGATTTACATACTGATATATTTTACTGACATGGCTATCTGATTATCTAGTTCTGAGTTAAGAAAACATGCCTTAATTGTTAAAGACTTCACTCCTGCTTGCTAATCCCAAATCAGCTGAACTTTCCAAAAGTGAATGTACAAGTTCATATTTTGTTGTGATTTCATTATCCTTCTTTTTTTTCAAAAAGACAAGTTATTCTTACTTGGGTAAAATAATCTATAATAACGATATTGATGACATTAAGATTGGTTAGGTAAACAAAAAGACAAGCCACAGAATGGGAGAAAATATTTGTAATTTGTATCTGACAAATAAGTTGTATTTAAAATATCAAAAGAACTCACACTTCAACAATTAGAAGACCAACAACCCAGGCTGTGCGCAGTGGCTCATGCCTGTAATCCTGGCACTTTGGGAGGCCGAGGTGGGCAGATCACCTGAGGTCAGGAGTTTGAGACCAGCCTGACCAACATGGCAAAACCCCATCTCTACTAAAAATAGAAAAAAAAAAAATAGCTGGGCACAGTAGCACATGCCTGTAATCCCAGCTACTTGGGAGGCTGAGGAAGGAGAATCACTGGAACCCAGGAGACGGAGGTTGCAGTGAGCCTAGAATGCACCACTGTACTCCAGCCTGGACAACAAGAGTGAGAGTCCATCTCAAAAAAAAAGAAGACGACGACGACCAACAACTCAATTTTTAAAATGAGTAAATTTCTGGACACACTTCACAAAAGAAGATAAACCAATAAACACATCAAAAGATGCGGCCAATAAACACATCAAAAGATGCTTATTATCTTTGGTCATAAGAGAAATTTAAATTTAAACCACAATGAGTTACCATTTTATACCCATTATGTCTACAATTCTAAAGGCCAATGAAAGAAAATGTTGGCGAGAAAGGGAACTAATGGAACTTGGTGGTGGGGATGTAGAACTGTTTTCAAAAAGACAGTTTAGAAATTTTATTCACGACAGCCAAAAATGGGAAACAATACAACCATCGCCAGGTGAACAGATAAGCAATATACAGCCTGCTCATACAATGGAATTCTCGGCAGTAAGAAAGAACAAACTACTCACACATGCAAGCAGTACCATGAATCTCAAAAAGCATTACACTACAGGAAAAGTACATACAAAAGGCTGTATACTATATGACTCCATTTATATCAACTGCTAGAAGAGGGAAATCATAATGATAGAAAGCAGATTAGTGGTCGTCCATGACCAGAGGCAGCAGAGAGATGGACTGCAACAGGGCACAGAGAATTTTTTGAAGGTGACAGAAACACTCACATCTTGATTAAGGTATTTGACGGGTATACACATCTGTTAAAACTCCTTGGATTGTATACATTTAACAGATGCCATTTACTGTACCTAAATTATATATCCATAAAGTTGATGAAGAAACAGGAAAATAAAGACTGACCAGGTTAAGAGTCTAATGAGCATGTAACAGCACACAATCAGTGAAATTCCCACCAGATACTAAGATGTGGGGGAATTACATTGGTATTTGCTGTTCTGTTTCACGGTTTCATTTAAAAAGTATTACTCATTGGAAAATTAAAAGTAGTATATAAAAGAAAGTTCTTCACTACCCAAAGATAGTCACTGCCAAGAGCATTTTCTGTGTTCCTCTGAACAGAATCTTCCCCTCACTGAATTTCTGCTGGGCTTTTGTCTACCTAGTTAGAGACATTTTTCAGCCTCTCCTGCGGCAAGAAGTTGTCACATGATTATGTATGGCCAATGAAAGGTGGGAGAAAATGAAAGGCATGTTTTCCAAATCTCAATCAGGAAGATAAAGGCTAGATGTCCTTGATTTTTTCTACTCCCTCCTCATTCCTGTTTGCTGGAAAATGTCAATGACTACAGCAGGCCCTTTGGACAAGGCAAGAAAGCCACATGTGAAAGATAACATAATCGATCCATCATGACAGGAATAGATCCCATTAGACTCCCAATGGTTCTCATGAGAGAAATAGAAACTTCTCTTTCATTTCAATGATTTTGGAAGGGTCTTTCCTTTAAAGAATCTAACATATACTCCAACTAATGCATATACTAACCAGCTTTATATTAGAATCTTAAGAATGATTAATGTTAGAAAGCAGATAATCTAGTCTAGAGATTCAATGAATTCTTTACAACAAACTAGTGAGAGACAAATTAAATATCTCAACTTGTCCCTGTAAGTTTCTGTAAAATTCCTAGAGCTGTTCACGCACCCAAAACTATCTGAAATATTCTAGTAGTCTTCCCACAATAACAATGATAAACTTCTGAGCATTATCCAGGGGATGAAGAGCAGATAAAATTCATCTAGATTTACTTCTAACTTGTAATATTTGTGGCGATCCTCCCAAACGCTACCAGATAAAGTATAGACCAGCGCTTTCCATAAAGCAATTAACAGTATATCTCAAAGCCCCAATAATGTATATTCCCCTTGACTGATAATTCCATGTCAACATTATTTATCCTAAGAAAACAATCACAGCAGCTATACACAAAAGCTTATGTAATGGACATTCAGCACAGTGTTCATTACAATAGTAAATATCAGGAAACAACACGAAGACTAACAATGGGGTTAGTTAACTGGTTAAATAATGATATAATATTTTATCAATAATGACAAAGATGATTATATAACAAGTTTACAATTGTCAAACACTGTTCTAACAGTATGCTTAATAAATATAATCCTCACAATAAACCTATGAAGTAGGCATTATTTTTGCCATCTTTTGATAAATGAGGAAACTGAGGCGCAAGACAAGACAATAACTTTCCCAAGATCGCATAGTTAATAAGTGGTAAACATTTGAAGCCAAGAAGTTTGGCTCCAGAGTCCACTATATTGTACTGCCTTTCACATACGTCTAAGTGACAAAAAATTATGCAGCCACTTAAAAACAAATTAAAGAGGCTGGGCGTGGTAGCTCACACCTGTAATCCCAGCATTTTGGGAGGCCGACGTGGGAGGATCACCTGAAGTCAGGAGTTCGAGGTTCGAGGCGGCAAAACTCCATCTCTACTAAAAATACAAAATTAACCAGCTGTGGTGGCGCGCACCTATAATCCCAGCTACTCAGGAGGCTGAGGCAGCAGAATCTCTTGAACCCAGGAGGCAGAGGTTGCAGTGAGCCAAGATTGCACCATTGCACTCCAGCCTGGGCGACAAAGTGAGACTCTGTCTCAAAAAAAAGAAAAAAAAAAAATCAAGGAACAGCTAATAACATGAGTAAATGTTCAGACTCTGCTAAGTGAAAAAAGCAAGATACAAAACTCAAACAGTAGCACAAAAGTCACATAACATGATCCTAACTCTACTTTTTTAAGTGCATATCAACATGTACATTTAAAGAGACTGGAAGGAATAAATTACAAAATACTAATAGTGGATATCTCCGAGTGATGAGATTGTAGATGACTTAATTTTCTTCATGGTATCTTCCAGAATCTGTCAACTTGTATTTCTGTTGTAAGGATGGAAAAGCACATTCTAATTTTACCAAAACAAAGTAGAATATAGCCCTTAAACCTTTTAATACTTCTTCCTTTGAAACATAATGAAGTATTTTATTGTTTTGATCAAAATAAACATTTTACTTTCATTCCCCAAAAGGATCAAAGAACAGAATTTAGTATTTTTTTTTGTACTCAAAACAATAATAAAGGACAAAATCAAGGTTGCTGCAAGAGGATGTAACTTTTTTGTTCAGATGAATGAAAATAACTACCATAACATAAGGAACTGACGTATAAACTCTAAGATCCTTTACAGTCCTCTGACTCTGTATTAATAGTAACAAGGAAAAGTACTAATAGCCCAAAATGCTACAGAGTAGTGTATACAATCTTTTTTAAAACACCAAGACTAACTCTAATAAAAGTGACTAAAAGTATTGTAGATTCACCTGAGTCTCTGCTTTTTAAAGTAGAAAATTTTAAAGCTTCCAAATTATATTTCTGCTACGAACTGCTTAATAGGATGAGCAATGTTGCCAGGTTTCCTTCAATAATTCTCCTATAGCCAACTACATTTTCAAGTTAAGAAGCTCTAGAATAAAGCAGATCACTTCAAAGAATACCTCCTTTGTCAATCCTTATCCATTAATAAAACAAAAGAAAACCTAAGGAAAATCAATTCAAGCATCATAAACTCAGATACATTAAGAAAGTCTTAACCAGAGAAATACTACTCATAATATATATGTGCTTTGTAATTACGTCTTGATAAATATAAAACTCTCCTGTCCTCATTTCTTGTCAACACTGTAACAGTAATTTTTAAATTTTTCACATAAAGACAAAATAATAACTTCATGTACACTTTCAAAGCATTTCCTCACCCTGACCACTAATTTCATACACAGAAAAAAACCACAGGCAATGTTTCCTGTTCTATCTGATCTCATCTACAACATTTTATTTGAGATGCTGTGTTGCACATTAAGAGTGTAACTACCAGCTATAATGGCAAGTTTCATCATTGCATCAACTTATTAGTCTTAATTTATAAGAGAAAACTAGGATTAGTAACTGAGAAGTAATTGCCAAATTCTATAGAAAAGATTAGCAGATATAAAATGGAACTGTAAGGCTACCTGAGTTCAGAGTCTCTTGTGTGACTTAATCTGGGCATTACTAAGTCACAGCTTGTTTTATTTAGAATTTTTGTGTTTAATTCAGAAAAGAGTAAAAAAATCAAAAAATAGCAATTCCAATAAAAGACCAATCAGAAGAAAATTAACCCTTAATATGTGGTCTTTAAAATAAAGAGCAACATACTACATTGAAGAATTTGAGAAATTCTGATAGAAGTATCATTTTCAAAGATGTTAACTTCCAAAACTCATCCAACACTTCAGTCATTTGAACCCAATTTTTTTAAAATTAGGTTCACATGGAAATGAAAGCTATAAATAAGAAAGAAAACCATCTAAGTTTTTCCTTTTCCTTTTTTTTTTTTTGAGACAGGGTCTCACTCTGTCACCCAGGCTGGAATGCAGTGGTGCAATCTTGGTTCACTGCAACCTCCACCTCCCAGGTTCAAGCAATTCTCGTGACTTAGCCTTTTGAGTAACTGGGATTACAGGTATATACCACTATGCCTGGCTATTTTTTGTATTTTTAGTAGAGATGGGGTTTCACCATGTTGGCCAGGCTGCTCTAGAACTCCTGACCTCAATCTGCCCGTCTTGGCCTCCCAAAGTGCTGGGAGTACAGGTGTGAGCCACCAAGCCCAGCCTGAGTTTTTCCTTTTAAATTATGCCACTTATAATTCAAATTGTAAAACTGATCATGATTAATTTTGCTTGCTGAATACAGATGATAGAAGTACTTTTCCCTCTGCTTAATAAGCTACTAATAAAATCCTCGTAATACTATTTTCAGTGAATTTTTCCAAGATGTCTAATGTTTCCTGGTAACCTCAAAAAGGCAGAGAAATAAGGATTCTCGGGGTTTAGTATAGGAAATGGATATGGTTACCTATTGTGACACCACAAAATAAAGATGTAGAAAACACAGTTTAGGAAAACTATCTAGGCTGAGAATTAAACAATGTCTGATTCAGAGTTGTTTCTTTAATCCAAAACAGCATACGTACATGTACATACACAAACATATGTACTCAAACATGTATTAGTGCATATACATGTATGTTTTATATAAACAAATTATGCATATGCATATACTTTCACATGTGAAAACTGGTTAAAATTTTTTAATAGAAGAAGCTAAATTTGGAAGCCAACTTTAATATATTTGAGTATAAAGTACCCAATTCATTCACGTATTTTCATTTACATAATTCACTGCTAATTAAAATCATGTAGAAAATTAAACCACACAACAAAAATATTCTAGCTTCTCTACCAATTCCTTTAAGTTCAGTTGCAGTTCATTTTCAGAATCTTTTTTGGCCAACTTTATAGGTTTTGGAACAGGTATACACTCCATTGATTGTTCTGTGCTAATTATTACTAAGCATTAAATTTGGTACCATCCAAATACAACAGAGCAAGACCTAGTTTAAGGTGGCAGTTAACATAAAAGATAAAACCCAAATTTCAAGAGAATATCCTGAATATCCACCAGCAGATGCTAAAGTCGTCTCCAATCAGAAGAGGTTTTTTCAATCTTCAGAACTGGAAAGGCAGTTCATACGTAAATATTTTCAATAATTGGTATGTGGATTTAGAATGAGACTTTATCATTAAAGCTTGCTTAGCAAATTTTTTGAGCAAACTAAGAATTCTTATGGCAGAAAATAATCTACTGTTTAATTTTGTGCTTAATCTGATAAAAGTCTAAAACTCTGAAAGGGATTAAAATGAAGCCTTTTATTTTAGCCGATCTACTACTATAAAGCCAATGAACAATGAGATGGTGACTGTAATTTTATATTCACAGATTCACAAATCCTTTGGGTTAAGCAAAGAGAAATAGCAATATAAAGTTATTATATAACTGAATATATTTACAACTAAAGAAGTATTGGTTACAACTAAAACAAGTAGCTAAATTGGAGTCTACCTCATTCTCCCCCAAGCAGCCTCCTTATAAATTTTCTTGCCTCTACAAATCACAAACTTAAAAGCAACAGCATTCTAAATTTAAAATGTTTTATTGCTTTCTCATTTTATTTAGAAATCACCATGCATTCTAATGTTATAAATATCTTAGTTTACCATTTTCAAGTGTCTGTGAGATCTGAAGATGACACTTTTCAACAATATGTATACATACTTATTAATACCTCTCTACAACTCAGCATTTTACAAAATAGAAAAGAGTCAATGAATAGGTAGCATGTAAAGTTTTATTAAATCCTAATTTGGGCAACTTATACCTCATATCCTTCCAGTTGAAACAGTAACTTTATAAGTAAAAAGCAATTATAACATGAATAAACAAATCACAATGAGTAAATGCTTCCAAGTGAATATTTCTGAATAACTAGATTTTATTTACTTAAACCATTACTAACCTGTATTCTGAGAACAAGAAAGCTAGATTATACAGAGACACAGAAACCAAACAGAAACCAAAGTAAAATAAAGTATCATCCTTAAATAATGCATAAGACAGACATTTGAGTAGATATGTATCACTGATGTTTAATGATACCACACCTCTGAGAATTATTCAATAATTTATATGTTTATAGATATATTGACAAGAACAAGAAATAAGCTTTATAAAGTTATTATGTGACATTAGTACGGAGCCACGTTGTCCTCAGAGTACTGTATTTTGAATTAAAATAAATCCTACTACAGATGACGGACATAGTGTGAAAAACAGAATATCTTAAAGAAAGACTCTATAGTGGCAGACAATTAGAAAGCACTTTTCCCTTTCCTAAAGCACATTCAAAATATTCAAAGAAATTAAAGTTTAGTAAGAAACTTTTTTTAAAAAGTCAACGTTTTCTCCTATATAGTACAAATGCCTGGGAAAAACAGAATTGAGTGTGAACATAATTAACACTTTAACTACCTATTAAAAATGGACATGACCAAAAGAAAATGTAGAATAAGAGTAGAGAGGCCGGGCGCGGTGGCTCAAGCCTGTAATCCCAGCACTTTGGGAGGCCGAGACGGGCGGATCACGAGGTCAGGAGATCGAGACCATCCTGGCTAACGCGGTGAAACCCCGTCTCTACTAAAAAAAATACAAAAAATTAGCCGGGCGAGATGTCGGGCGCCTGTAGTCCCAGCTAGTTGGGAGGCTGAGGCGAGAGAATGGCGTAAATCCGGGAGGCGGAGCTTGCAGTGAGCTGAGATCCGGCCACTGCACTCCAGCCTGGGCGACAGAGCGAGACTCCGTCTCAAAAAAAAAAAAAAAAAAAAAAAAAAAAAAAAAAAGGAGTAGAGAGAAACAGAAAAGGAAAAGCAAAAGTCACATTTTCCTAACACACAGGGCAAATCCTATATAAAAAGCACTCCTATGCATAGTTCCAAAATGAAGCTATCTCAAAAAAGAACTGCAATCGTTACCCATCATCTGCTGCATTAAAGTTTTTGTATCATCAAGATTACATAAGGCCTGCATACCAAGTTCATCGTGCAAACTGCTACCGCCTACAGCAGATGCATTGTCATGTGATGCTTCTAAGTGGACACTCCCATTTCTCACCAGCAAGGAGGCACTAGCACTGAGCACTGCAGCCTGGGAAGGGGGGCGGGACTGGACTTTGACCTGGGCTGTGGACTGCTGGCCTTGCTGACCATCTTGAAGGCTAGGAAAAAACATGGATTGGGGAGACATTACAGGGAAGAAAAGAGAAAACAATACCTAGATTGAAGTCAATATAGAAAACTGATTTCAAAAGGCACTTTTCTCAACATAACCTAAGAAAGAGCCAACAAACTGTAAAATATACAGATTACACTGCCAACTTAAATCTTCTGGTCCTTAAAATTTGATTTGAAGTGACAAATGCAGTCAACATTAAATGTACATGTAAATTGGTTAATCTACAACTTTTTTCCACCACAAGCCAACTAAATTCTACTGTAAGGAAAAAGAAAGCAGCAAAAAAGAATCATAAGTACTTTCAATATATGTGTGCTGCAGCTGGTCCCCGATGGATAAGCCCTATATTTCAGCTAAATATGCACTTTCATTTATAGCCCTGTAATAACTCTAGAATTGTTCTGAGCTCTCAGACTCACAATAAGACAAGTTTATATGCACTTGAAAACCAAATTATCAAATGCAACCAAAATAACAATCTTGAATCAAAAAAAATCACAAACTAGTGCAAGAAAACCAGAAAAACTGACTCAACCAAGTGAAATACAAATGGCCATGGGATACAGTCAGAAGTAGAATTAATATAAAGTGTTATCTACAAAAAGCTTACATCTTTCTGAAATATGGCGTGCTTTATATACAAGGTAGTAGTTACATTCCCATAACAATTATTGCTATTTTCCTTTCACAAACCATATATCCAGTCTCATTTACATGGATCCATTCATTTTGGAAATCATTTAAAATTAATTAGGAATAGGTAATTTCTCAAAGGAAATTAGGCCTAGTTTGATAAAATTTCTAAATACTTGGTATTTTGAGATTAAAATTTATTATTAGAAATTTTAATAAAAAATTATCCTAAATTAAGAGACTTTCATTAACTCATTTTATACCTGTCATATTGTTTATGTTGATGATAGTATGAATTTTAATGTTCTTAGTTATAATATTTAGTCAAATTTAAACTGACAAAACTCATGAAAAAATGCTTTGAGTATAATTATTATTCTCTACATGATGTTCAATGCAACTCTGCAATCTGCCGATTGAAGTTTACCTTTAACAATCCCAGAGTCTGCAACTAAAATTATTTGACCTCTAGAACGAATAAAAGAATCCTACTTAGGATGGCCTTATTCAGTTACTTTACCATTTTTCATGAGTATCAACATCTCCCTAATCCTTTGAATTCGATGTAATTGTTTCTCTGGTACACATAAAACAAACTCATGTATTGCAGAATGACCAAGAAATAAAAGGCTATGTTGAAACATATATATATATATATATCTTAAGCCTGTGGTTATGATAATAGACCATATTCTGGAACTACGCTGTCTGATATCGAAATTAATTAAAATTTTAGTTCCTTGGTCTTGCTAATATTTCAAATGCTCAGTAACTACGTAACATACCTACTGTTACCAGAGCTAATAGCTACCAAAGCAGGCAGTAGCAAGTACTTAGTGTCTACCGTATAGAACAAAACAGATCATAGAATATTTCCATCATCCCAGGAAGTCCTATTAACCTGCAGTACTTCATTTCACCGATGAAAAGTACACATTCTAGGCAGAGGATAGGAATGCACACAACATATGAAAAAACTAAGTTTACAAAATGTGGAGTTGTCAGTCCTTACTGGCATTATTTTTAAAGCCATAATGATAAAAGTATTTAATAATTTCTTCAGACTGGAATATTTGTAGAACACACATAAATCAACAGATAATCTTGGGAACTAATATAATCAGGTAAGTTTTTTATCTTCCATACACATATAATTTATGTTACTCTTCCTCAGAACCTATCTAAACTTATCCACAAACCTTACCAAAAAGGACAAATTTCACAAGGAAGAAAATACTGAGGAAAAAATGTTTAGTAGTAAATATTACAAGTTAGAAGTAAATCTAAATGAATTTTATCTACTCTTCATCCCCTGGATAATGCTCAGAAGTTTATCATTGTTATTAAAAACAACGTTTTCTTAGTTCAGGTACCATGTGTCCCTTCAGGTTCAGAAGACACAGATTTTACAAAATAGGTACTCAACAAATTTTTCCATCAATTTTTTCACTTGACATCATAAGCCAAGTTGCCATATGGCAGTTGGACGTATTTTGGCATGAAGTATTTAAGTATATGCTCATCTCCAACACAGAGATGCACAATGTATACCCAATATACAAAAGGTTTTAAGATATTAGACAATGCATAAAACCAACTCCAAAATTATAAATAAATAAATAAAATCAGACGAATCCATGTGATTAGAAACATCAGGTTTTTTACTATCAATTTAGATAATTTTTATTAAATTATAATTTTTATTAAAATTTCTAATAAATTTTAATCTCAAAATACCAAGTATTTAAAACTTTATCAAACTTAGGCCTAATATCCTTTGAGAAATTACTACTTTCCCAATTATTTTAAGATTTTCTAAAATGATGGATCCACGTAAATGAGACTGAAAGAGAAAATAAGCAAATAAAGTGTTGATGTCTCTTTGAATTCCTATTGTTATAATCCTTTAACAGAAATTTAAAAGTCCATAATTTTCCACATAAGAAAAGCATATTCCTGGAGGGCTGCAGCTTTAATCCTAAACTAATAATGGTACAAACTATAATGCTTTTTTTTACCAACTTCTACTGTCAAACTAAACCAGTTTGGACGTAAGGGTAGGGCAACTATTTTATACAACACTGCAAAAGAAAAGGTAGAAGTTTACGGTCATAAAACATATCAGCCATCACTAGCATCACTGGCAATGCAAATCTTAATTGTTAACATTTCTACTATGAATGACTGAAAAATAGTTGATCTTCAGTTCTTTTTCCCCTTCTTCTGTATCACTTAACTTGGCACTTGACACATTCTGGCATATACTGCTAGTTACCTTTTATGTGTTCTCCAACCTAAAATGTAAAGTCTAAGAGTAATGATTACATAATTCTTATATATTCTATAAGTTCTACGAAAAACCCAGAAGAACTCGTTGTTATATAAAGTACATAAAAAAAACAGTTGGTGGATCATTTCTGAGCACCACAAACTAGATGCGGCCCCTATGAATTCCTAATCATGAATTCTTAGTTATTATCTCTTATGACACTATTTATTACCAGATTTTTAAATTTTGTATTAAAAAAATAAAATTTAAGAATAACACCTAAAGCACATGCCTTTTTCGCGCCCCTTCCTCAGAAAAATGCAATGATGATTTCATTACATTCCAGCCGCATTAACTAGAATTAAAAAGATACACATTAGGATAACTGCAGAACTCTTAGTAGTTTGAATTATAAATATCTTTAAATATTTGTCTCTTTTAGGCCTACTAACTGGGAAGAATTAGCAAAGGTCAACAAAACCTACCTATAAAGCAAACAATTTTTTCAAATAAAACCTTAAAAAATAATTCTGAAACAGTATTTTTTATAAGCATTATAAAATAAATTCAAATTCTCTTTGTAAGACAATTGATAATTCACTCCCAATCCTTGGGGATGTATATTTTACCAAGTTGCCTTTTGGATGATCACTTACTTATTCATTAAAGTTTAAAATAAATTAGTATATTTACTAGTATTTACATATCACTTGCAATGAAAGTGTTGCCATATCTATTCTATTTCTTTTTGACAATTTTTCCAAATTTTAAATGACCATATCATCCTATATTTATTTAAAGATGAGATTACTATTCTGCAACTCACACTGAGGAATAACACAATATACTTTACCTGAATTTTTTTACAGTTACAAAAGATGAATAAATTGGTGTTTCTCCCTAATTCCCCATAGATAAACGTTATTGTACTTTACCCATGATGAAGTCAGCTTATTTAAGATATATGTAACCTTGGTACTAGGAATATCCTGGAACCTCAACAAAAACTACAAGCTGATTACTAGACAACTACTTTTCAAAAACTATAATGTGAACCCTTGAAAAATAAGTAGTAGGGGCTGGGTGCGGTGGCTCATGCCTATAATCCCAGCACTTTGGGAGGCCAAGGCGGGTGGATCATGAGGTCAAGAGTTCAAGACCAGCCTGGCCAGCATGGTGAAACCCCATCTCTGCTAAAAATACAAAAAATTATCTGGGCATGGTGGCAGGCGCCTGTAATCCCAGCTACTCAGGAGGCTGTGGCAGGAGAATGCCTTGAACCCAGGAGGCAGAGGTTGCAGTGAGCCGAGATTGCACCACTGCACTCCGGCCTGGAGGACTGAGCAAGACTCCGTCTCAAAAAACAAAACAAAACAAAACAAAACAAAAGGTAGTACACAACATCCTCATTTGAATGGTAATGTATTTCAAACCCTAGAAAAACACGGGAAAATTGTAGGTGACTGGCTGGAGTTAGAACACAGCTCTTTAATATTCCACCTGGTAGAGGACAAAAAACTAATTTGTCTGCATATGTTGCTGAGTGGTATCCAGCAGGCTCATTAGTGGCAAAGAATGAAATAATTTTAAAAAACTGAAAAGCAGAAGTTAAAAAAAAAAGTTTAAGATATATAAACATGGAGTAAGAAAGCAAAAAAGTTGCCTTTGGCAAGTATTATTCAAGGGGCAAAAAGAAGAGGTTAGAAACAAAATAGAAAAAGTAAAATAAAATGCTGAGCTCTTTCTGCATGTTGAGATTATGCCCCAAATCCATCAGCAGAAAGAAAAGTTACTTCAAGCAGGAAAAGGCAAGGTAGAAAGGAAAAAGAACAGGAAGGCTCACAAAAAGCAAAGGGCTCAGAAAAGGTTTCTAGAACAAGCGTTTCTTTTAAATTGATTGTCTCCTCATTTTATATTTTAAATATTGGTTTAATTAATCCACATTACTTTTATAGAATTTTGACTTATTGAATAATTAATTAGGAACATGATCTATGAAAGACGAAGTTTTTTTTTGTTTTGTTTTTGAGATGGAGTATCCCTCTGTCACCCAGGCTGGAGTGCAGTGGCATGATCTTGGCTCACTGCAACCTCCAATTCCTGGGTTCAGGCAATTCTCCTGCATCAGCCTCCCTGAGTAGCTGGGACTACAGGGGCGCACCACCACACCCAGCTAATTTTTTTTTTTTTTGGTAGAGACAAGGTTTCACTATGTTGACTGGTCTCAAACTCTTGACCTCAGGTGATCTGCCCGCCTCAGCCTCCCAAAGTGCTGGGATTAGCGTGAGCCAGAGCACCCAGACTTTTTTTTTTTTTTTTTTAATTTAAAGGAGCTTTGAGTAATGAACAATTTGTGAACTGGGCAGCCCCCAGAATCACAGCACATTCAGAGATATTCCAGGGGTGCCTCATTACACACAAAGTTCTTGACTGTAATGTAAAATCCAGGAAAACAAGCAAGTCTTAAATCTCAGGGGAGTATGAGATAAAATATTTTAAAGAAACAAGGATTTTGCTTGTTTCAAGAACAAGGCTTTAACAAGAGGAGTTTATCTGTTCCAACCTACTATGTACTTAACAGCAGTTATTTCATTAAATGCTCTTCCTTTTGAATTTGAAATTTAAATGTAGCTGGAAAATAATTTGTAAAATAGTACTTTTGGGATACAGAGGCTAATAAAAGTATTTTGTATAATATATGCACTGCTTAAGTAAGCATATGTAAAGTATTTATATCCATTTTTGGGGCAGAACACAGTGGCTCACGCCTGTAATTCCAGCACTTTGTGAGGCCAAGGCAGGCGGATTATTTGAGGTCAGGAGTTCAAGACCAGCCTGGCCAACATGGCAAAACCCTGTCTCTACAATAATACAAAAATTAGCCAGGCATGGTAGTATGCACCTCTAATCCCAGCTACTTGGGAGGCTGAGCCAGGAGAATCACGTGAACTTGGATGGCGGAGGTTACAGTGAGCCAAGATCACGCCACTGCACTCCTACCTGGGCAATAGAACGTCCCCCCACCCCAAAAAAAGTATTTATATCTGTTTTTGTATTCTTAAAATAAATTAAACCCCAAGTGTTTTGGATAGATTTTTATATTTCTAATTCAGGGCATGGATTCATCAGATTTGATGGAATTAAGAATAAAGTAGTTACTAGAATTTTAATGAAAATTATCCATAATGTTACGAATGGATGTTTTCTTACTTAGGACTACTGGAAAAAGTTATGATGTGTTTGTTTACTATACTACAGAGCTTGAAAAATTTAATAAAGATATACATATAAATATATATCTCTCTCCAATTGACCACACTTCACATAAATTATGTATGTTAGTTCTGTCATTTACCAGATCCTGGTGATTATAAAAGGCACTAAGTTTAGGCAATATAAAATAAAACATATCATATTTTAGTGAAATAAAACAAACTGGCTTATCAAGTTTAAGTGAATTATTTGTTATTCCTCAACAAGCTCACCACTCAGTTTGTATTTGTTCATATTATATTAAATAATGTCAAAATATTGGGGAAAATGTTGCATTATTATTAATTTGGAGTGAGAGAAAAAAAAAGGAAAGCTGACTAACACCTACTATATACATCCTGTAACTGCCTTCAAGTGATTCTGCAACTTAAAATTGACTAAACCAATCTGATCATTGTGCAACATAAAGCATGCATAATGCAACAGGCTCATGGTTACATGCAGAAAAAGCCAAAAAGGGCTTAAATGTATAGGAAAGAAACAGAAAGGAAAAGAAAAACAAAGCTCTTCAAATGCTTTCTTGGGACTGGCGGAACAGATTAGAAGGGCTGTTACATGCATGCTAAACTTGGTGGAATTGAAAATACCATACCTTAGGGGTGATCCGATGAGCAATGTAGGAGGGGTAGGGTTACTCCCTGCATTGTGCCGGCGCCGTACTGCCTGGCGCCTAAATGTGCTGCGTTCGCGGCGAAATGACACTGCCTCCTCGCTGGCTTGTGCTGCTGCATCAAGACAGACTTAGGTCAAACAGGAGCCTAGGTCAGAGATGTAAATAGCAGCTGAGCCTGGCTTTCCCTTGACTTCCCACCCTCATGGGTAAAGTGAACTTGTCTAATTAATCCAAACTGTTTTCACATGTACACTGTCAATCTGTCCTATCAGGCAATACACAAAAAGTATCTCATTTATTTAAAGATAACTGTTTCTTTAAAATAATGTTTTTGACTTATTATCTAGCCTCGCCATCTTCTCTTCAACCTCAATTTCCTATTTTTAAGATCTCTGTTGTTTTAAATCTTTTCCTGAAAGTTTTGTTTATTTTGGTCCCATATTCCTCTACTGCCCCGTTAATTAAGTCAACCTTAAAAGCACAATATTGATTAGTTTCCACTAACGGGAATAGGGCATTAGTTTCTTACATTCATAAGTATTGTAAAAACAGCAAAGACAGTACATTTCACTGCTGATGACAAAGAGTAAGGCAGTAAGTTTATCTCACAGTACCCTGTGCCATAATTTTGGCAGCATTAAATGAAACCTCTGGTTGTGAAGTTGCAAAACCAGTGTGTTAATTCAACAGAGCATGAATATATCTTACTATAAAGGTACTTCATTACCATCAAACTTTATTCAACTCCATGCCCCTGGCTCTGGTCCTCTCAACTTTAGGAAGCAAATATCACCAAATTGGCAAGCACAGGAACTCATAGCTTAATCTAACAAGCTTGTACTTTATTGTTTGTACTTTTTTAGTTTGTACTAAAGCCAAGCATACAACATGAGAACATCACAACAATGGCTTAGTAGAACTACATAGATCTTACAAAACCACACCGATTGACCGATTTAGGTTTCTAAAGCAAAATGTAAAATGATTTTCATTCATTTAAATATAAAACAAAACAAATGTGTGATCTAAATAATTTGGGAATCATTTTGCTTTTGAGAAAGGGCATTTTGATGCTAAGTATGAATAAACACACAAGTTAGCACAGAAACATTCTTTTCAAACATGAAATTTCCTTTAAATTCCTTTACTTGTGGGGTAAAAGTCCATGTATACAAAAATCATATATGGCCTATAAGAACAAAAGATTCTGATTAAATCTGGTCATCTACAACTGTGGCTATTTAAACTTAAATTAAAACTAAAAATAAAAATTCAATTCTTGAGATTCATGAATCATACTTCAAGTGCTCAGTTGCTACATGTAGCTAGTTGTTACCATTACTGGACAGTGCAGATATAGAACATTTCCATCATCACAAAAAGTTGTATTGAACAGTACTTATCTAGAAAGATAAGGTTGCCTTTTTGTTACCACAGCTACAAGGCAAATTACATACTTTGCCAATTCCTGACAACCATGACTTCAATGAAATGAAAATGCAATCAGCATTGCCACAAAGGAGAAAACATGTATTAGGGCAGGGCAATCAATGGATGAAGGATGAAACAAAGCAGAGAAGAAAAGCCAATTGAGGGAAGAAATGAAAACTGAGATGAGCAATTGGTATACCTGCTAACAGTTCTTAGACATCAGTAAGGTTTAACTCAGGTTATGGAATTTAAATCACTATTTAAAAACTCAATTCAAGAATTATTTTGTGAAATATTATATTAAAGATTTCTCTTCTACAGTTGTTACAAACTATTATGCTATTATTTATAAAGCATTATTTGTAACAAACTACTACGCTCAATTTACAAGTCAATCCAACTACATCAAGAGACTTTCAAACATTTTTTCTAATTGTAGATACTGTTTCAACCAAAATAGCAGAGTAAAATTTACCCAGACATAATTTATAGAAGATAATTTAATCCATAAAATGTACCAAAATTATTCAGAAGGATTTGGGGAAAAAAGCAGTATGTAATCACTGAATATTGAGTATAGGAAGAAGAGAAATAAGAGATGGTTTTCTTTACTATCTTCCTTCTACTGAAGACTTCATGGTGTTAATCTTAAGTAAAAGCTAATTATTCCACAGTACTGGAGTGAAAAGACAAACTACAGTGTCCACTTTTAATCAAAATGTTTCTTGGTTTCTTCAGAAAACAATTTTTTTTTTACTAGTAATACACCATTTATATTGTTATCTGCAAAATAGCTGCGTATTATATCACTTACTTTCTTAACAGTCTTGGAAACACATTAAGATGAAAGTTTAGGCATCCAGTGAACAATGTTAAAAGTGGAATTATGATTACTGTCTATGTTGTCTCTTATAATATTCAGGGGGTAAACACCTACTGTTCCAAGAATTTTCAAAATGTTTACTATGGCAACTGCTTTAACAGTATCACACATTCAAGGGAAAATGCTATACTACAATTTATGGTCACAGTATGTAAGATTAAGCCATGTCCCTGGGAATGTGCTACTTACAGAACAGCTCTATTTGGAATACAGTAGAGTAGGGGTCCAGTTCTATTCCAGCCAAAGGAGGAAAAATGTGTCTTTAAAGCTTAAAATAATTTGCTGTAAGCACAGTCACATATGTTATAGCCATACTTGATAAAAACTCACTTCCAGAATCCAATTGTAATAAACTCTTTTTGAATCATTTAACTTTATAGAAGAAAATAGTAAACAAAACAAAACAAAAAATCTAATCTTTTAACTAGGGAATCAGAGAGAAGGGAGAAAATATTTTAAAAACTGGTTTTGGAGTTGACATTTTGACTCTGCTTAAAACCCAGTATCTCTAGCAAAGAAGAATGAAATTAATTCAATAGTAAGAGCATAAAATGCAGAGTGTGAAAAATTAGCACTCTAGAACAACTAAACTTTATGAATGTGTAGGTAAAAAAGAAAAAACATTCAAGCAATTAAAAAACCGTGAATGACAAGACATATAAAATACTTCCAAGGGTATATATCCAGAGAGTCACATATTTTTAAATGTATTTTTTCAAACTTAAACGTCTTGACTTTCTATTCATTTATTTGTGTTAAAAAGACTGACTTCACGATCATAATAAGTTTAAGAGCAACCTTCAGGCCAGGCGCAGTGGCTCACACCTATAATCCTAGCACTCTGGGAGGCCGAGGTGGGTGGATTACCTGATGTCAGGAGTTCGAGACCAGCCTGGCCAACAGGGCAAAGCCCTGTCTCTACTAAAAATACAAAAATTAGCAGGTGTGGTGGCAGGCACCTGTAATCCCAGCTACTCGGGAGACTGAGGCAGGAGAATCATTTGAACCCAGGAGGCAGAAGTTGCAGTGAGCCAAGATCGTGCCACTGCACTCCAGCCTGGGTGACAAGAGTAAAAATCCATCTAAAATAAAATAAAATAATCAAAACAAAATAAAATAAAATAAAAATAAGAGGACACTTCAGGTAATTTAGCTTTTTACTTTAGTTATAATGACGCAATCACTCAATTAAGTTTAAGCATTTACTAAATGCCTAAGTTCAATTCATGGACAAACCAAAAATATTCTCTGACATTTTAGACGTCTAAGCTGTGATCTGGTCCGTTCCTGAAGATAACAAAGAAAGTTTAATCCATAATACATACCTCCTACCTCAGGAGTTACTTCACATTTATCTCAATGAGATAAGGAAAATTCTACACATTCTAAAATGAATTATTTTAGTGCAACTATTTATTTTTTACGGTAGTATGACAATTACAGACTATCAGTTGGTTTTACTCTGTGAATGAAAGCAGAGAAAGCATTAAAGGCACTAATATACTTCTAGAATGGCTGTGATGCCCAAAGAGCAAAAATTTAATGAGGTAGGAGGTAATGGCTATCCGAAGTCTATCTTAAAAATTGGAAGCTGTGAGTATAAATATATACAGATAAAGATGCTATTTAAAAATGATGTCAATCATATACCTGATTAATTTATAAAAGAATTTGTATGTAATAAGTTACTTTCTAGTTGTCATGTACTGCTATGGCTGGCATCTTGCAATAGCTCAATTTCAATTAAATTGATAAAAATTTAGAGAGAGGAAATTGCTCAGATGTTCTTTTCAGTGAGAAATGTTTATTGTGGGGGGGAAAAGGAGTAAATCTGGAAAGATCACATAAATAAAAATATGCATTTAGTACTTCAAAAAGATCAGAAAAAATGCTATTAGGAAATTAAATTCTTAAGAAAGATGACGAAAGTATGAAACGAATAAGTATATATACATCTCAGAAAAATAAAAGACAACTGCAAACATTCTGAAATACATTGTAATGTTCAGGATAAAAATAATTTTACCTAACAACAAAATTACTATATAAAGACATAAACATTCAAGTAATTTTGCAAAAACATTCTAAAAGGAATGTTTTAGTCTAGGCATGAAATCCACTTTATCTAAATAGTTTTTCCCTCTCATAGTTTCTTTGTCAGCCAAGAATGATGCTACCATCAACATGCAAACATTTTCTTCCAATGAAACAACAAATGCTTTTCAAGCTCATTCTTGTTAGAAATAACAAAAAATAAATAAGTAAATAAATAAATGTTTTTAAGTGTCATTTTCTGGAAAGCCAAAGAACACTGCTCAATTTCTAAGCATCAATTCTGAATTAAAATAATTTCCATCTGTGAAAACATTTTAAAGGACTGGCCTACTTTTTGACAAGCCAAGGAACTGGAGCAAACAATAACAAAATTATTAGCTATGGCCGGGCACAGTGGCTCACACCTGTAATCCCAGCACTTTGGGAGGCCAAGGTGGGCGGATCACAAGGTCAGGAGTTCGAGAACAGCCTGGCCAATATGGTGAAACCCCATCTCTACTAAAAATACAAAAATTAACCGGGTGTGGTGGCAGGCACCGGTAGTCCCAGCTACTTGGGAGGCAGAGGCAGGAGAATTGCCTGAACCCGGGAAGCGGAGGTTGCAGTGAGCCGAGATCACGCCACTGCACTCCAGCCTGGGCAACAGAGCAAGACTCCATCTCAAGAAAAAAAAAAAAATTATTAGCTAAGCTTTGAGTTAAAGAGAATTTGCATATCCTTACTGATATTTTCCACAAGTCCACCAGCCAAACAAATAAAACTTAAGTATTACTTACTTTTATAGGTGATTTCTAATCCTTTTTAATCCTTTGTGAATGGGATGAAAGATATCAATCCTTGAGATACAATTTTGCATCTACTTTCAGGAGAGTCCCTTACTAAAGGGTCAGTTGTGATAAACATATATATTTGAAGTGACATTTTTGAGAGGGAACACATCCTTACATATGAAAGACATCACTGTCTTTGTTTATATAATGAACCTATAATACATAAAGCATTTTCACATTTCTACACTCATTAGGTTTAAGCTCATTGGAGTCTGATAGTTAACTGTGAGACAGGTCTAAATGGTTATTATTCCCGTTTTACAGTTGAGGAAATTGAGGCACAGATTTAATGACCTGCCAGAATATTAAGACAGTAATTAGAGGTAGTATGAAAATGTAACTGTCTGATGCCCAGAACTTCACTGCTGAAAGAAAGAAAAACACTGTAATGTTTCCTACTTGACAAAATCAGGCATGGGCTGGTTTTGGGAATTCTATATACAAACATGTATATGCTTCATCAATAAACACCTATTTTCTTGATATTGTTGTAAAGGAAGATAATTTTGCCAAACCTATTTTTGCTGTATTTAATGAGCTGCCTTCTGTGCGGTTTTATATATGTCTAAGCTTTTTTCACAGTAAAGAATATCCTTCCTTAATGAAATCAAGGTCAGCCACATATACAATGAGTATAGCATTATACTTTAATACAGTATTAAGTTATGCTATTATGATGTCCTTGAACACTATTAAAATTAAAACGATATCTGCCCCTGCATTTAATGACCACGCACTGCTGGGTTTCCTGCTTTGGCTTGTACAGCTATTACAGCTCCTCTTTCGGGGTTAGCTGTGTATTTCTTCTGCTGTCATTACTTCAGCTTCTGTAAGTACCCATCCCTTCTACTAATTTGCTCCTTCTAACTTTCCATGTGGACCCGGAAATCAGAAAATTAAGTTTATTAGACTTGAGAGTCCTTCTATTTAGCAAATTACAAAACTATAATTTGTATTTTCTTGTCTGTTTACTGTCTTTATCTTCTATCTAATGCTCAATGATATTTGGGTACAAAATAACACACCTTCAATTTATGTGTATAGCACAAACCCTCATAAAATTTTATTGAAAAGATCTGACTTTTCTTTAAATAATTGTTTCTTTAAAGATTATCTTTGGTTCCCAACACAATATTATATTAGGATCCTATTTCATGCTTACAGAATAGTGACTCAAACATTATATTTAAAATAAATTTCACAGAGAACTAGAGGTTAAACAATTCAGAAAAAAGCACAAAGAATAATAAGTAAACACAAACCTCTCCACTCAGGCTGTTCTTTGTAATCCATTAAGTGATACAGAAAATATGCTATAATAACAGTATTGAATCACACAGGAAATAAGTTTAAATGGCTCAAAAGAAAAGGACTTCATTAAAAGTAATACAGGCTAGAAAACACAGGACATTTTCTACCATACAGCTTGTATGTAGTTTTCATTTCTTAAAATATTAGTCATACATTAAAGATATGCCTTATAATGTAAAAGAAAATTAAGTACAAAACAAGAGATCAACAGAAAATGACTTAGTTTGAACTTAAAACATATTTCCTGTCTCAGTAATCACAAACCATTATTGATGAAATTCAGTTTTAACCAAAGAACTTGATTAATGATGACAGGGCATATGAAAACAATCACTTGTTACGTGACTAAAAAAGATAATATATGACATACTACTGCCAAAATCATGTTAAAATCCCTGTCACTAAATTGATGTTAATAAAAAATGTTTTCCTATTAGCATTATGTAATAAACTAGGGAATCAGATATTTTTTATTTTACTATTGAGTTTCACAATGGCACACTTAGACTATCTCTAGTTTATTTCTACATTTAATCATTTTCTTCTACTTTAATTTTATACCACTGAATTAATAAGGTTAAAGGACAGGCTACATTGTGTAGCATAACTAACTGGCCTTGGATAGTCACAGCAGCACTAGTAAGCATTTACTGTGTGCCAGGCACTGTTATAAGCATTTTGTGTATTAACTGCCTAGTCCTCACAACAACCCTATGAGATAGATACTATAATCATCTCGTTCTAAGATGAGGAAGCTGAGGTTTATAAGTAGATTTCCTAGAGTCACAATACGGAGCCCACATACTAACAAAGGTATTTGACTCCATGTCACTAAACTAGATTACCTTCTATTTTAGATTATTTTAGTACTTTAAAGTATATTTCCTAAATTCCATCTCTCCACACTACCACCACCAACTACCTTAAAATAAAATGAAAAGAAATCTGTTATCCACACCTTCATATTCTTCAGGACAAAATCTATCTATTGCTTATGCATAGGTATATGAATGGCCAAGCAGTAACATGATTGGTTGACAGGTTTCAGTAGTACACTATGTAAGGCAGGACAGCCCAGAAACATTTCTTCTAAACTGTCAGACAGGGCTATAACAGGTAATGTTAACATAAACAAATATCTTTAAACAGTATTTGAGAGTCTCTGTAATTTTAAATAATGAGAACCAAAACAAATCCCCTCCCACCACCTCCAAACTTTCAAAAGCCCAAATAAACTCCCAACAAAACTCCTATATTTAGTTATGATGAAAACCAATTAAAAAACTCCCAACACATTTAAGTGCTTTAGTTTTGCTCTTATTTGTATTCTAAACCCAGTGAAGCTCAAATAAAATAGCCTGTGCAATGCCTTCCCTAGGCAAAAAGTTTTTAAACAGCATACAGGCTATTACATTTCTTCCACCAAAGAAGATATTTTTATTTCATTATTTATTAACATTTAATGGAGTTATTTAAATAAATAAAAAAAAATGAGTACAAACAAAAGAAAACAAAAGCTAGAACCTGGAAAAACGAGGGCTAATATAGCTTAAAGAACAGCACTGAGAAGCAAATAACACCTTTCAAGTAACTTTTCCTAAAACACAGTACCCGTGAAAAGGAANTTGTAAAGGAAGATAATTTTGCCAAACCTATTTTTGCTGTATTTAATGAGCTGCCTTCTGTGCGGTTTTATATATGTCTAAGCTTTTTTCACAGTAAAGAATATCCTTCCTTAATGAAATCAAGGTCAGCCACATATACAATGAGTATAGCATTATACTTTAATACAGTATTAAGTTATGCTATTATGATGTCCTTGAACACTATTAAAATTAAAACGATATCTGCCCCTGCATTTAATGACCACGCACTGCTGGGTTTCCTGCTTTGGCTTGTACAGCTATTACAGCTCCTCTTTCGGGGTTAGCTGTGTATTTCTTCTGCTGTCATTACTTCAGCTTCTGTAAGTACCCATCCCTTCTACTAATTTGCTCCTTCTAACTTTCCATGTGGACCCGGAAATCAGAAAATTAAGTTTATTAGACTTGAGAGTCCTTCTATTTAGCAAATTACAAAAACTATAATTTGTATTTTCTTGTCTGTTTACTGTCTTTATCTTCTATCTAATGCTCAATGATATTTGGGTACAAAATAACACACCTTCAATTTATGTGTATAGCACAAACCCTCATAAAATTTTTATTGAAAAGATCTGACTTTTCTTTAAATAATTGTTTCTTTAAAGATTATCTTTGGTTCCCAACACAATATTATATTAGGATCCTATTTCATGCTTACAGAATAGTGACTCAAACATTATATTTAAAATAAATTTCACAGAGAACTAGAGGTTAAACAATTCAGAAAAAAGCACAAAGAATAATAAGTAAACACAAACCTCTCCACTCAGGCTGTTCTTTGTAATCCATTAAGTGATACAGAAAATATGCTATAATAACAGTATTGAATCACACAGGAAATAAGTTTAAATGGCTCAAAAGAAAAGGACTTCATTAAAAGTAATACAGGCTAGAAAACACAGGACATTTTTCTACCATACAGCTTGTATGTAGTTTTCATTTCTTAAAATATTAGTCATACATTAAAGATATGCCTTATAATGTAAAAAGAAAAATTAAGTACAAAACAAGAGATCAACAGAAAATGACTTAGTTTGAACTTAAAACATATTTCCTGTCTCAGTAATCACAAACCATTATTGATGAAATTCAGTTTTAACCAAAGAACTTGATTAATGATGACAGGGCATATGAAAACAATCACTTGTTACGTGACTAAAAAAGATAATATATGACATACTACTGCCAAAATCATGTTAAAATCCCTGTCACTAAATTGATGTTAATAAAAAATGTTTTTCCTATTAGCATTATGTAATAAACTAGGGAATCAGATATTTTTTATTTTTACTATTGAGTTTCACAATGGCACACTTAGACTATCTCTAGTTTATTTCTACATTTAATCATTTTCTTCTACTTTAATTTTATACCACTGAATTAATAAGGTTAAAGGACAGGCTACATTGTGTAGCATAACTAACTGGCCTTGGATAGTCACAGCAGCACTAGTAAGCATTTACTGTGTGCCAGGCACTGTTATAAGCATTTTTGTGTATTAACTGCCTAGTCCTCACAACAACCCTATGAGATAGATACTATAATCATCTCGTTCTAAGATGAGGAAGCTGAGGTTTATAAGTAGATTTCCTAGAGTCACAATACGGAGCCCACATACTAACAAAGGTATTTGACTCCATGTCACTAAACTAGATTACCTTCTATTTTAGATTATTTTAGTACTTTAAAGTATATTTCCTAAATTCCATCTCTCCACACTACCACCACCAACTACCTTAAAATAAAATGAAAAGAAATCTGTTATCCACACCTTCATATTCTTCAGGACAAAATCTATCTATTGCTTATGCATAGGTATATGAATGGCCAAGCAGTAACATGATTGGTTGACAGGTTTCAGTAGTACACTATGTAAGGCAGGACAGCCCAGAAACATTTCTTCTAAACTGTCAGACAGGGCTATAACAGGTAATGTTAACATAAACAAATATCTTTAAACAGTATTTGAGAGTCTCTGTAATTTTTAAATAATGAGAACCAAAACAAATCCCCTCCCACCACCTCCAAACTTTCAAAAAGCCCAAATAAACTCCCAACAAAACTCCTATATTTAGTTATGATGAAAACCAATTAAAAAACTCCCAACACATTTAAGTGCTTTAGTTTTGCTCTTATTTGTATTCTAAACCCAGTGAAGCTCAAATAAAAATAGCCTGTGCAATGCCTTCCCTAGGCAAAAAGTTTTTAAACAGCATACAGGCTATTACATTTCTTCCACCAAAGAAGATATTTTTATTTCATTATTTATTAACATTTAATGGAGTTATTTAAATAAATAAAAAAAAATGAGTACAAACAAAAGAAAACAAAAGCTAGAACCTGGAAAAACGAGGGCTAATATAGCTTAAAGAACAGCACTGAGAAGCAAATAACACCTTTCAAGTAACTTTTCCTAAAACACAGTACCCGTGAAAAGGAAATGACATTTTAAATATAAAGGCATGAATTTACTACATACTTTTGTACATATTTTTTCAGTATTTACTTTTCAGCAATATTCAGACCAGTAATATTTTCTATCATAGCATGTTTACTTAAAATTCATTTTGATAACTTTAAAAATTAAGCTATATTTTAAAATCCAGTGGTTTCCTGCATACTGTGAACATACCTGGTATGATTTGTGTGAGAAATCACTACAAGCATTTCAGGTTGTTTACAAAAAAAGAGAACTATATCCAGGTCAAAGACTCGAGAGAATTTAATTACTCTATTGTCACCAAATGGTTATAACCACTTCAGATATAGTTAGTTCTCAATATTTAGGTTTGATAAACTACATTTTTTTTCAGGTACCAGATAATTTCTTTATGTTCCCATTAGAAATAATCTGGCTAGAAACTTCACCCAAAAAAATCTAGGAAAATGTTTACCACAACATGGACTTTTAAAATACTTTGGGTGAAATTAACATCTTTGAGAAAAAGCATATATTCATATGTTTCAGAATGTTTGTACAAACAAAATCCAGCTTAACTTTTAATAAGTGACTGAACATTACTATATCAAACAGACTATAAACTTTAAAGACAGAAGCATAAATAAAGGGAATGGGGGTAGAGGCTAAAAAAACTAAGGTACTAACAACAAAAGACCTGATTTTTCTGATTCTATTCAAGAAGCAGATTCCATAAAAACCAGAACCAAATAAACAAACTATCTTGGACAGAAGAAAACAGCAAGAAATAACAACTCTGAAATAAAGAGGCCAACACACACTGACAGAATATAAAATCACCTATCCAAATTTGCACAATTCTCCAAAAACCTGAAATAAGTAAGCTATTACTTTAACCAGAACACCATCACTGTTATTATGGGAGCATCTTACATCAATTAATGGATACCAAATGCCAATATAAACTGCAAATCTGAATTTAATAAACTTTAAGAATAACGTGTGAAATTATAGAAAAAAATAGTATTTTCCTAACACCTGAAAAATGAGTAAGCAAGAAATAAAACCAAAGATACAGACTTAAAAAAAGAGTCACAATTCTCAATGTACATAATCAGATTTAAAGTAATATTTGGAAAACTCTTATATAACAAACAGGCTGAGTGATCTAACTTTGAAAGTTCAGTGTCATATACTGTATAAGAGATGACCGAAACTGATTTGGTGCCGTTAAATAACTACATACTTTATTGTTGCTATTGTTATAAAAAGGAAGAGGGCTAATTTTTGTTATTCCCAGCAAAACATTAACAGGTGGCAACTGGCTTAGAAACTGGTGTTCTTGACACCATCAAGAACAAATTGACATATTCAAGTATTGCAACCAAAAAAATATGTTCTTGGTGTTCATACCAAAACCTTTTCTAAGATAACCACCTACTTCTCCATTCAAGATAGCTTATTTTAATAACACAGTGGAAGGGGTAATATTAACAGAAGCATATTTTAGTAAGTACTACTCTAATTAATAGTATGAAAAAGCAGTGACTCTTAGAGAAATCTCTTCTTACAGTTCACTTACCTCCACTGACTGCATCTTGCTCTTCCCCTTCAGGAAATGCAACCTGGTTTGGCAAGCTATTCCTAGATCGAGTGACTGTCTCTAACTGGGAAGCCCGTCCTAATAAAGCTAGCTCATCTAGCACCTCTCCCCCTTTGGCCTCAAGATCTGATTTTGAAGTGGTTAAGGGCTTTATACTTTCAGGTGCCATTAACCTGTTTGAGTCATTCAAACATGCTACTGTGCCACTGTCCAGGCTCAACACTCGGGCACGAGTCTTGGCACTATTTGTGCTAGAAGTCCGTCGTGTTGCACGCTTTTTGCTGGTTCCTTCAGGAACCAAATGAGCTTTGTGGGTGTGTTCAGAGTCTGTGCCCCTTTCTTTATGAGTGTGTTTGGTCTTTAGAGCACTGTATCTGCCCTCAGGAGACTGACAGGAATGAGAAGTAGTGCTAGACGAGCTATCACTGCTGAACTGGTGAGCAGACTGAACACTTGATGCTCTACTCAAGTCACTTTGATCACTAGAGTCTTCGTCATGACAAAATATAGCACTGTGTGGCTTGGTGCCAGAAACTCCTCGAAAGCAAACATAGTCCCTATGCCGGCTTGAATCAAAACTGCTAGCCCGTTTTTTTCCTGTCCGTCTCCTGCCTGACTTGTGGGCAGAAGCTGTCCGATGGATTACGCTAGAAGATTTAGGTCGAACATCCCCTTCCTTTTGCTTTCCACCAACATCTTTACACACTTTGGAATCCACAGAAACAGCTGACTTATCACTCTTCTCTTCTTTGTTTTCTGGAGTGTTCCCAGGTGGTCTGTCCCCTTGGGAAGTAAATTCATTTGCATGGGGATTTTTATTGGCTTCTTCAGATGCAGAGGGGCTGAGACCTCTCTGGTTGTGCACCTCTTCGGAGGGGGTGGGGTCCTTGGCCTCATGAACCTCACTGTTGGTACTCGCTTCCATGGCAACCTTTTCACTGCTAGTCCTTTTGTCACTGGCACAGCTATTCTTCTCCTCTGGGCCTGCACAGCACTCCTTTTTCCTCCCACTTTTTGTTCCTGCTTTAGGAGACTCCTCATGCTCTGACAAGACGCTCTCTACGTGAGTTGAGCTGGTCTGCTCACTTTTATAGCTGCTGACAGTACTGTTAGTATCCCGGTCCGTTCCACTACAGTAGCTTTCTGTTGACCCACTACTCCGTGTGCTCAGGCTCCTCAAGCTGTCCATGCTTTTTTCTGCTTTCAAAGGTTTGCTCTTCCCACTTTTTGTGGGTGGCTGAGAAGTATTGATTTTCAAGTCACCAGCAAGCTGAAATTCCCCAGATAAACCAGAATTTTCCACCAAAGATTCTTTGGATCCAGAAAGAGGCTTGGAAGATTCTAACTCACTAACTGGATCTAACCCACGTCTTTGCTGATAAAGGGGAAAATCATTCAGTGACGTGTCTGGAAAAGCTACAGCAGAGCTAGAAGTCCGTGGTACACCTCGCGGCCGGTGATCTTTTCTGTAAGAGTGTGAGTGTAAAGGTACAAGAGAAGCTACTTCTGTGTCACAGGCACTGGACAGAGACTGATCAACATGGTGGTGGTGGTGGTTATGACTTGGCAGGTTCACTTTGTCACTGAAGTCCCTTGGCAAGTCCTGTCCACAAGAGGATAAGGAAGGCTGAATAGAGATGAAGGAGTCATTGGAGACAAGACGAAAGAGCTTCCGATCAGTTGCCAAATCTGTTTCAAACACATGTTTGGAAATGTTAAAATAAATGTATGATCTGCTTTTCTACTGTTTCACAATGGAAAGAATTCACTGCATACAGTAAATCAAGTATAAACAATTTCTCAAGTAGTTCACCAAAGAGCTGCTTTCTGTTTCACAGCTGCACAAAGAAAGCTTTCTATTCATGAACCGAACTGAACTGAACTTCCAAATCTTTGAGTTCTTCAATTGGCCTCAGAAAGAGTTCTATAGTTCTTCAATTGGCCTCAGAAAGAGTTCTATAGTTCTTCAATTGGCCTCAGAAAGAGTTCTATAGACTATCAACAATAAAATAAGAGGCAACAAAGGATTATACTTAAAATAGGCCTGGATTTCTAGGCAAGCTCTGTCTACAACTTACTAACTTGGTAACTTTGGGTTACCCCCTGTAAATCTGTTTCCTTATTTGTAAAATGGGACATCAACTTCACTGAGTCATAGGCAAGGAAATAACTGAGTTAATAACATGTATTGCTTGACACAATGCCGTCACAATTAAAGGTGGCTATCATTATTTTACCTAACACAATATTAAAATCCTTTCAAAAAGCTAACACAATTATTTTACAAATCAAGAAAACCTACAGTAATCAGAAACAAACCAACAAAAATAGGCTGACCAATGCCCAAACAAGACATAATGATGTAAGACATCCTCTTGCTGTTCAGAATGGTAAAAACAGCAATAATTACATTGTTATCTTTCATTATTTTTATCTTTCATTACTGGTATAGCAATTATAAAATACTTCATGAAAAAAATACTTATCTTCTTCTATCTATAAGATCACTGCTTTAACCCTCCATCCAGACCAGTGATTAGTGACTTATCATACCTACTATATATATAAATGTAAATATAGATATAAATCAATGCATCTACCTACCTACCTACATTGTAATTTATCTTGGAATATAGCTTGACAACCAAACTGCAAAATAGCTGATTTTTAAATATATGTTTTGCCAGACAAGGACATCTGAACCTGCTGTTAGTTCAATAAAAATAAAAATTATTGTCTTATTTGTCATAGCTGGATAGACGAAGTAAAATAATAGATTCTATAGTAAATCTGAGTCTTCCCAGTAGAATCTCAATGACCAAAGCAGACATTTCCCCCTAAGATTAAAAGAAAGGAATGAGTTATTAAAATGTTTATGTACTTTTAAAATCTAAATGTAGATTTCACTATGATTAATTAATTAAAAACTCACAGATAGCCTCTGGAGTATACCATAAAAATTGGAGTTTATAAATGTCCAATTATACTTTATCTTACGTTTTAAAGTTTTCAAGGTAAGTAAAACCCATGTCCTTTATTATTTTCCCAACACAGCTGCTACAGTGGTTGGGTTCTTATATCTTCTAAATATCAAAATTTAAAAGCTGGCATTGTATTTTTTGTAGTATTAAATTATAATGTTATTTCTAAAACTCTATATCTCTAAAAGCAATTATCAGTTGGTGTGATATTCACATTTCAAGGATATGAATTTTACAGAAAACTTAGCGACTCTGAGCAAGTAGGTGAAAATCACTAAATCTACGATAACAAAATATTTTTTAAATGCTAATGATCAAAACCAACTTCCTTCTGAGGAATTAATAAAACAGAAATGTAAGTATTTCATTTTAAAAGACACAGCCAAACTTACTTTAATACATGCATTTTTTTCAATACTGCTAAACAAATATAACATAAAAGGTTTAATTTTGTCAGAAAAAATTTAGGTGGTTTCAGGAAATTTTCAAGTAAATACATTTTTTCTTACTGTTACTCATATGAAAAAAATTATATCAAAGTTAAGAGGCTCAGATCAACACAAAGAGATACTATTTTTCATCAAATCAAACTTTTTTTAAACAATTGTTATTAGTGGCATTTAGAATAAGAAAGGCATACTGCTCATGGTGGTACCAACTGGTGTAACCTTCTTAAAGCAATCTGGCAATATGGCCAAGAAACTTGAAAAGGTATTCTTAAACTGAAGGTAAGAAATCGTTGCTAAAGGATAGAGTCAAATATGCGTAAGAGGTTCTAGCACAAAGTTGTTCATGTCACGTTATTATAAAAGTTCTTAAAGCACAAAAAGTATAACAATGTTCTATAAATAATGGTTGAAAATGTAGTCCACTAATAATTTCATACAGGCACAAAAAAACAGTTTCAAAGATTATGTAATAATATGAGAAAATAATTCAGTGAAAAAGGTAGCACTGGCCAAGTGCTGGCTCATGCCTGTAATCCCAGTACTTTGGGAGGCCAAGGCGGATGGATCATGAGGTCAGGAGTTCGAGATTAGCCTGGCCAACATGGTGAAACTCTGTCTCTACTAAAAACAGAAAAATTAGCCGAGTGTGGTGGTGGGCGCCTGTAATCCCAGCTATTTGAGAGGGTGAAGCAGGAGAATTGCTTGAACCCGGGAGGCGAAGGTTGCAGTGAGTTGAGATTTCACCACTGCACTCCAACCTGGGCAACAGAGCGAAACCCCATCTCAAAAAAAAAAAAAAATCCAGTTCTGTAAGTTTAAATGAATGCTAATGGAATATGTGCGTATATTTTTATAAATGTGAAAGTGATATACCACAGTTAGCCATAAAAAGAAATAACATCCTGATTCATGCCAGAATAAGGTAAGTGAAAGAAGCCAGACACGTTAAAAAAACACATATAATTGCGTTTAAATGAAATGTCTAGAATAGGCAAATTCATAGAAACAGTAAACTGGAGATTGTCAGGGGCTGCTTGAAGAGGAAATGGGGAGTGTAATGGGTGCAGGTTCTGGGGTAATGAAAATGTTCTTGATTTAGATAGTGGTGATGGATGCATAATATTCTAAAAACCACTGAATTATATCAAAGCAAAAAAATATGAAAAAAAGTGATATGCAAAAAGAAACAAGTTTCTCAGTGGCAGAGGTATAAATTTTTTCTTCATACTTAACTATATTTTCTAAAGGTAACATATATATTACTTTTATAAACAAAAATTGTACCTTCTTTCTCTCTCTGATCATCCCTATCAATTGATTATGGATAACAATCAATTATACAAACATGCTGTTATTTCTCTTACAACATCTTACAAAATCGAAATCCCTCCTTTATCTTTACTTCTCCTGCTTGCTATCATCTTTACAAAAATTCACTGAAAGAGTTGTCTATATTCATTGTCTGATTCTTCTCCTCCAATTCTCTCTTTGTATTCCAATTCAACTCCCCTAAGACTGTGCTTATCAAGGTCACCGACACCCTCTACACTGTTCAATCCAATGGTCAAGTCTCAGTCTTCACGTCACCTGACCTATCAGCAGCACGTGATGAAGGTGGCCAGTCCATTCTCCTTGATCACAGGGGGATAACAGTCTTGCTTTTCCTTTGATCTCACTAATTGTTCCTACTCAGTCTCCTGGAGTTCTTAAACTAAAGAGGCACAGGGTTCAGATCTTAAAACTTTTCACTTTTTCTTTTCTTCTTCTTTTGAGAGAGTCTTGCTCTGTCACTCAGGCTGGAGTGTAGTGGTGCAATCATGGCTCACTGCAGTCTTGATCTCCCAGGCTCAAGCAATCCTCCTGCCTCAGCCTCTCAAGTAGCTGGGCCACAGGTGCACAGCACCACACCCATGTAATTTTTTATAGTTTTTCTTAGAGACAGGGTTTCACCATGTTGCCCAGGCTGGTACTGAACTCCTGGCCTCAAGAGACCCTCCCACCTTGGCCTCTCAAAGTGCTGGGATTACAGGTGTGAGCATGGCACCTAGCTAGAACTTTTCACTTTTCTGCCTATACTCCCTCTTTGTAAATCTCATCCAGTTCTCTATCCCCACGACAAACTAAAATTCAGAAATACCTGTAACTAGTTCCTCTATCTTCTACCCAGCCCTCATATTCACATGGGTATGGTCTGAAGTTCTGATCTTGGATAGGGAAGACATGAGCAAGAGGTAGGAAAACTGTAGATTATCTTAGAAGTGAAAAAGTTGAAGATACACCCCAATATCCTGTTTTCCCCCAGTCATCCTGAATCAGGTGACAAAATGAGTGTCAACTAATCAACTAACTGTTAACCAACTAACTAAAGGCCATTGTCCTGTAAATCCAAACCACAGGAGTAAGAGTCCCAAATGCTATTAAAGCCGGCATGAACATTTGCCACTAGGTGGCGCCAAACCATAACTAGGAAAAGGGATTTGGATCAAGAAGTCAGGCCACATAAACCCCAAGCAGCTAACAAGTATGCTTGCCCTGATACTTCATCAACTTCATAATACCCAACTCCTTAACTGATATGACTGATTTTTGTTGTTGTTTTTATTTATCCACTGACAACTCCTGAATCTAAAACCCCCAACCCAGACCTCTTACCTGAAATCTGAACCTATCTACTCATTGATGCGTACAGGTCTAACAGCACCTGATATGCCCTGAACTGAACCCCCTAACTTACCCTCCATGCTCTCCCCACCCCGAATCTGCTCCTCCTCAGTCTTCCCCCCTTCAGGTGGCAGGTCCCCATCCTCCCTGATGCTTAACTCAAAAGCCTTTGAGTCATCCATGACCACTACTTCTCTCACACAGTATATCCAAATCCATAACCTATCTTTTTAGTATCTTCCACACACACAGTCAGACTACTTCTCACTACTCTGATCTGTGCTCTGGATTGCTGCAATCATCTGCTAAGTGAGCTCCTGCTTCAACTTTTGCCCCTTTTAATATATTCCTCAAAATAGGAGCCAGAGTGATTCCACTGAAATGAAATACAACCCTTTAGCAGTTCCTCATCTCACTCAGAATTAAAATTAGCACATTTAAGATGGCTTACAAAACTCCATACTGTTTGGCCCTTCACTTACTCTGAGCCAGCCACAATATTTCTCAAACTTGACAGGCATGCTCCCGCTTTGGGGCTTTGCCCTTGTTGTTCCCTCTGCGTGGAGGGGGACCCTCCCCTCAGATATCCTGAGAGCTCACTCCTCCTTCTTCAGGTCTTTGCTCTCAGAGAGGCTTGCTGTCAACTACTCTGTTTAAAATTAAAATTTCCCTAGTCCCCACCAATCCCTATCTTCTGTCTCTACTTACTACAGTATATGTTGATTTCTACCAGTATGATTCCATATTAATAGTATGGAAGCCACATGAGAGTGCAACTTTTTGTCTTTTTGTTCACTGATTTACTTCCAGTACTTAAAACAGTGCCAATAGTACTCAACAACATTTTTTTAATGTTAAACATATGGGAAAATGTTGCATGATAAAAGCAAGTTTTAAAACTATATGAAAGTAGTATAGTATAGATTTTAAAAAGCCTAATTCAAAACCAGATTTGAATTATAGGACTGTCACTTTGTAGCTGTGTGACTTTGAGCAAGTTTCTTATAACTTCTCTCTAAGCAATAACATGTTCATCTGTAAAGTGAGAATAGTAACAGTACCAACTTCAAACGTTTATAGTGAAGATTAACTGGGTAAATGCATATAAAATGCTTAGAAGAGGACTTAAACCAGGGGTTGACAAACTAAGCCCCATGAAGCCAAATCCAGCCCTCAAACTTGTTTCTGTAAACCAAATTTTAGGCTGGCACAGCCATGCCCACTATTTATGTATTGTTTATGACTCCTTTCACTCTACAGTGGCAGAGTTGAGTAGCTGAGTAGCAAGAGAGACCACATGGCCTACAAAGCTATTTGGTCCTTCACAGAAAAGTATGCCGACCCCAAACTTGATCAATAGTATGCACCCAGTGAATGCCAGACATCACTGTCTATGTTAATATATAGTTGCAAGGGTAGATCTGTGTGTATATGATTCCCAACCTACCAGACTATAAAAATCTTGTTTGCATATGGTACTTTCCAGATATAAAATAAGATATACAACCCCTAAACGCAAGGGCACCAACCCCTCTAAGATTATTATCTAGCTGTTGAGACACTGTGATGGTCTCATATTATAGAAAAGGATATTGTACTTCTCAAAGAAATTGATATTGACTGATTGATTGGTTGACTGATTGAGAGAGAGAGAAAGGGTCTCCCTCTGTTGCCCAGGCTGGAGTGCAGTGGCACTATCACAGCTTACTGCTACCTCAGCCTCCTGGGATCAAGTGATCCTCCCACCTCAGCCTCCCAAGTAGGTGAGACTATAGGCACACACCATCATGCCTGGCTAAATTTTTTTATTATTTTTTGTAGAGAAAGGCATCTCACTATGTTACCCAGGCTGGATTCAAACTCCTGGACTCAAGCAACCCTCCTGCCTTGGCCTCCCAAAATGCTGGGGTTACAGGCATCAGCCACCACAGCCAGTTGATTCACCTTTCATTTTTTTTTTTTTAAGTTTCCATACCACAGAGTACATACATACATATGTACGTACCTATGTATGTGTGTGGGTTTATTTATTTGAGTGTCACCCAGGCTGGAGTGCAGTCACACGATCTCAGCTCACTACAACCTCTGCCTCTCAGGTTCAAGCAATTCTCGTGCCTCAGCCTCCTGAGTAGCTAGGATTACAGGTGTGTACCACTACCCTGGATAATTTTCGTATTTTTAGTAGAGACAGGGTTTCGCCATGTTGCCCAGGCTGATCTCAAACTCCACCCACCTCAGCCTCCCAAAGTGCTGGGATTACAGGCATGAGCCACTGTGCCCCGCCCACACAGTACACGTAAAGGTCTTTTCGGTTTTAGGAATAAGGTATAGGGTTAGATAAGAGAGTCCACAGAAGCAAAGAAACAATGAGAGGGTACAGTAATTCAAAAAAAGGAGAGAGTTACAATAATAAACTTAAAATTCCAACAGTAACAAAACATCCTTGTAAGAAATGAACCTGGGAAAAACATTAAATGAATGGGCAAATGTCATCATTTAGTTACCCGTTTGTAGCCTCATAAACAAGTTTCATAATTAAGAATAAAAAATTTGTCAGCCTGTCTGCCCATCAAACATCACCCGTAGGTTAATAAAAATAACAGGGTTGTAACATGGTGGCAATAGTGAGAAAAGTTTCTAACCTAGTTCTGATTCAGGTTCTGATTACAGAACTTTGGAAAATGTCCATTACAAAATGGGGATGACATATCTGTTGCTTTATGTTTGAAACTTAGAAATTAAACATGAAAATGTGAGTTTAAAAAGACTCAATAAAATTCAAAATATTCATTTACAATTGAGTTGAAGAAAAAAAATCAAAAATAGCCAAAATTTCTATTAACAATCTGGAAGGTACCATGTTGGTAATAGATGCACAGTTTCGCAGTAGGTCCAACAGCAAGTTATTTCTCTGTGATATGGTTTGGCTATTTGTCCCCCTCCAAATTTCATGTGGATCACCCATGTTAGACATGGGGCGTGGTGGGAGGTGTTTGAGTCATGAGGGTGGATTCTTCATGAATGGCTTGTTGCCACCTCTGCGGTAATGAGTGAATTCTCAGTTTATTAGTTCACACAAGAGCTGATTGTTTAACAAAGCACGCATGGCACCCCTCCCCTCTCTCTTCTCATCCTCTCTCACCACGTGACATGCCAGCTCCCCTTCCCCTTCCACCATGATTGGAAGCTTCCTGAGGTTCTCACCAGAAGTAGATGCTAGCACCATGCTTCTTGTACAGCCTGAAAAACCGTAAGCCAAATATACCTCTTTTCTTTACAAGTTACCCAGTCTCAGGTATTTCTTTATAGCAATGCACATGAACTAAGACACTACATCAAAACTTATTGCTGTTTTTGCAGTTGGCAGGAGATGAAGCAGCTGGCATTTAGAGATTGTACCAAAGGAAAATAACAGTTTTACATACTAGGTTATCCCTAAGCTGGGCTACTTGGTCTGACCAACTAAAAGAATAGCAGATTCTTATCTCCTATCTCATATTCACTCTGGGGCATATGCTCATAGAATTTCTCTCTCCATATTTATCTGGCAGAACATGTATAACTGAGTTCCAGTAAGCTAAAAGCCTGTATAACTCTGTATTACTACTATCCCAGTAACATTTTATATTAATGTTTCCTTAAATACTATATTAAATTGTTATAAACTCCTGCCAGATTGTACACAGCATATTCTAAAAATTAACTCTGGTCACCACAGTATATGACATCATGGTAAAGTATAATGGTCTTACCTTGTTCTTCACTTCCTTCCTTACAAAGACTAGAACTCTGGCCCAGACTTAAACTGATATCATCAGAAGTCTTAGCAGTGTCTGTATCTCCTACAAAGTTAAGAGAAACATGTGAGGACCTTATATTAACAGTAAGGCTGTAGTGTGGCACAACCAAGGAAGTATTAATACATCAAGGAGTACTGATGTCTATCAACTAAAGCAGTTTTTGTGTATCAAAGGTTACAATAATGGAAGATGCACTGAACTAACAGGAAGTATCATGGACTATCAGAGCACTTAATTATTCTCACAGAACTACAAACCAAACAATATAACATGGAAAGCTTCAAAATGTAAACTAATAAAACTATTTATTTAAAACAAGTGGATTTTAAAAGGAACGCAAATTACATAACTCGAACCAATATGAATTTCCTTTCCAGGGAAAATTAGTAACCTAAAAAACTGTAGGGTAAAAACAATATCAATTATCTGAATAGATAAAACAGCAGAAAATAACTTACTTTTTTTCGTTGTTTCATTTGTGCCCACATTCAAAGGTTTCACATCAAATTATTTAGTTTTCCATGAACCCCACTAAAACCCACAAAAGTTTCCCTCTAAGGCAAGGAAGTTTCTTATAGATCAAAACTTACGTAATTCATGCAATGTAATGTAAGTGGTCACTTTTGTGAAATTTGGGTGATGAAAGAGAACACAATTTAAGTCAAGCAACCTTTAATAAGATAAATAATTTTATCTATAAAATAATTTCAAGAATGATTTTTTCATTACATTTGAATGTATAATACTGTTATCTTCACTACAACCAAAATGAAAGGGAAAGTCAGAGGCAACTTTCAAGTTAGATCACATCTACCTTTAATAGTCAAGCAACTTTTAATAAGATAGATAATTTTATCTATAAAATAATTTCAAGAATGATTTTTTCATTACATTTGAATGTATAATACTGTTATCTTCACTACAACCAAAATGAAAGGGAAAGTCAGGGGCAACTTTTAAGTTAGATCACACCTACCTTTAATAGTTGCTGCTGTTCCAAGACGCGAGGAACCAGATCCAATCTGAAAACATGACATGAAGTAAGTAAAACTAATTAAAATGCTAGCTATGTCATTATCAATACAGACTAGCAAGATTATCAAACAAAATTATATGACCAAAACATGTGATTGGTTACTTTTATCAACATTAAAAGATACTTGTTGGACAAGCTCTATTGGAGCCACTTAACCTGTTGGCTGTGGCACAGGCTTCATGTGTCTTACCGATGTGCAGAGCTACCCAATCCCTCTGTGTGCTCAGGACTGATGGAGCCCCCTCAAGAGCCAGATCCTCCAATCTCAAGCAACTCATGTCATACAACTATTATTTTTATACTACATCATGACATGTTCATGTTATAAACAACAGCAAAACCAGGCTTTATGTCTACCTGAAATACATTTAGACTTCTTAGGGTATAAAAGGAAGGTTTGGCAGACAAACATTAACATATGCTACCAAGTGCAACATTAAGTCTTACCATCAAATTGTTAGTGTATCATTATGTACCTTCTTTAGTTGGAGACAAAAAGTAAGTACTTCTTTATAGACAGAACATTAAAAAATAAATCAATAAAAGCCTAAGGCATCCATGAAAAAGGAATTTTTAGCACAAACTATAAGGAGAAAATTAAAACCTGATTGTTGAGCTTTTAGTGCTTATATTCAAAATAGTTTAACACTTCCCTAAAATTTCACAGCCATTATTTATTATACTACCATGAAAATAATATAAATAAGTACTACAAATTCCACATTAAGGAAATCAAAGATAACATAACAGTTACTAAATCAACAAGTCTCAGCAACTCTTCCTATAACTCGTTTTCATGGATTCTAAGAAGAAAACAGTCAAGCAAAGTTAGCATTGTAAAATAAAATTGAGAACATTCATATAATACTTTATACTTTCCAAGTCTTCCTCTTCATTGGTTTGATTTAGTTAGGTATATATCACAAGAAATACACTCAAAATATAGGTTAATGTTGACTTTGAAGGGGCATGAGGGCCTTTCTTGATCTGGATGGCAACTGAATGGGTGCAGACAGATGTAAAAATTTACTTAGCTGTACACTGAAGGTATGTACTATGCTGTGTAAGTTACATACCAGTGAAAAAGGAAATAAAAATAAGCATACATATATAGGTTGAAACTACAAATAAACTCTTGAGTTAGCCAATAAAAAATAAGCTTTGTAATAATTTTGAACTATTTTATTAAGCTTGGTTCTTCTAGTTTTTCCTAATTTCTGCTTTCAATTAGCCATAAAAGACATTGCAATTTGCCAGCAAGAAAAAACCAAAACAGCATTTTATCACAAAAGAAAGTTTCATTCTTACACCTGCTACATAAGTTACAGTAGGTGTTACAGAATTAACATACGCTATTTTTCTACTAGAATTAAACATAACTTCCTAGACAGAAATTTAAAACAAACAAGAAAACAAAACACCATTTTATGCATACCCATCTAGGAATTTAAACTTAAAAAAAAAATTTAATATGGATATGGTAGTCATTTGCTCAGAAGCTCACAAAGTATTCCCTTTAACAATCCTTCTTTAACAATCTCCCTATTTTGTTCCAAAATTGGTCATACACCTTCTGATATATGAGAAGTGGGCCCAGTCCCCAGTCTAGAGGTAGGTATATGAACTAGTTCTGGTGAATGAACGTGTGGGAGAATGTGCTGGAGGGCTTCAGGAAAACGTCTGTGTGTGTCTGAGAAGAAAGTGATCAAGGAAACTCTCTGTCCCACACTACTCTTTGCTTCCTAACTTTTCAAACAGGGTCTTGATTAAAGCTTCTGTGCTCATCCTGCAACCCTGAGGAAAAAAGCCTAGAGAACTGCAGAGATGCCAATCCAGAGGCCTAACATTAGGCTGCTGAATAAATGTCACACAATCACCTCCAGATTTAGGTGAAAAACAACTATTTCTTTAAGTCACTATTAGTTGAGTATTCTACTACTTGCTGACAAAAACATTCTTAACAGGTAAAACAGAGTAGTTACATTTTATGCTTCATACTTTTCTGCATTATACTTCCCCTCAAAATATCTAAGAATCATGACTATTTACATGTGAAACAACAGGGGGTCCAGAATATAAACTATAGTACATCCAAATGCAATGCATTCCCCAAATTGTCACTGTAGAAAAACACTTAATGATATTAATGTTCATGATACAATCAATTATGACATTATGGATTATTTTAATTTTCCTGTTTACCCTCACTTGTTAAATTTCCTAAAATGAAAATTTAAAAATTAAGAAAAAATGGTATATTTCTACACTTGGGGGTGAAGTTTTTTATTTAAGTGCTTAGCATAAACTAAAATATTCCACTGTTTCTTCTCTATGACAAGTACCATAGGAAGGATTATGGATACCAGGGAAGAGAGGTTACTTCTAACTAGAGAGCGTATCAGGCAAGGCCACCTCCACCAAGAAGCCATATGCCTGTCTCTCCAGCTGGAAACAATTACTTTATCCTATGAAATCATTAGCTCTTCTTCTGTACCATTCCTACAGCAATTTTTACTTTGTTTTTTTGTTTTGTTTTGTTTTATTTTTTTTGAGACAGAGTCTCACTCTGTTGCCCAGGCTGGAGTGCAGTGGTGCCATCTCAGCTCACTGCAACCTCCACCTCCCAAGTTCAAGCTATTCTCCTGCCCTGGCCTCCTGGGTAGCTGGGACTACGCTGGTCTTGATCTCCTGACCTCATGATCCACCTGCCTCGGCCTCCCAAAGTGCTGGGATTACAGGCATGAGTCACCACGCCTGGCCCCTTGGTAACATATATCACATCTTTATCTTTGGTTACTTATATCACATCTACTATAAGATCCCAATCTCTTTCAGTATAAGACCCACTCCCCAACCCACACTAAGTAGAATGCCTTGAATACTATTGGGCACTAAAATATTTGAAGGTAGAAAAGTGACAAAAGGAAAGAGAAGGAGGTAAGGAGAGGAATAAAGATGGAGATAAGAAAGAATGGAAATGGAGGGTAGAAGATGAAAGGGAAAAAGGCAGAGGTGAAGGAAAGAATGGTAACAATGACTGCAATGTAGCTACTATGGTCAGCGGGTTCACGGTTTAGTACACAAGAAATTTACATAAAATATCATGTGTAGCAGTATCTTACACATTATATAATAAAATACATACAAGAAACAACAGTATGTCTATAATGGTAATATCTCCAGCAATATGCACAAAGTCAGACTCTACCTCCTCACTTCAGCTTCTCTAAAGGGTAAGAATAATTATGTCACCATTTATTTTGTCATAAACATTATAAAACGAACACACTAAAATCCAAGTAGCACAATAACCTCCAATATTTGCCCATTTTATTAAAAGTTATTATTTTAAGAAAAGGTATGCTGTGTGTTTAACAACATGCACACATGCTTTAATCAGAGTCAATAAGGGACCCCCTCCCTAAAACAAACAGGCAAGTTCCAACAGACAGGATGCCAAGGTCACAGGATCCAAAAGTGCCTGGCCATTGCTGGCCCTTCCATCTGTCCTATTACAAAAAGGAAAAAAAGGTCTCCAAAAGATGATTGGAGAAATCTAGGCTTACTTTCTGGGGGTCTGATATTACCTACATTTGTCAATAAGAAGAAAGCCCAGGGTTAATTAAGAATACAAAACATGCAGCCATATTCAAGAATTGAGTTATTTCATTCTATAAAAAGAAACTGAGAGAAACACAAGGCCAACAACAACAAAAAAAACAGGATCAAGGATAGTAACCCTTGTCTTCAAAAAGGCATTGTAAAATTTGTAACAAAAAGTATCAATCTAAGGCTGAGCATGGTGGCTCACATTTGTAATCCCAGCACTTTGGGAGGCTGAGGTGGGCAGATCACCTGAGGTCAGGAGTTCGAGGCACTCTGGCCAACATGGTGAACCCTGTCTCTACTAAAAATGCAAAAAAATTAGCCAGGTGTGGTGGCAGACACCTGTAATTCCAGCTACTTGGGAGGCTGAGGCACGAGAACGGCTTGAACCTGGGAAACGGAGGTTGCAGTGAGCCAAGATTGTGCCACTGCACTCCAGCCTGGATGACAGAGCAAGATTCTATCTCAGAAAAAAAAAGTATCAATCCAATTAATATGTCATAGCTCTTTTCAGTCTTTAAACCAACAACAACAACAACAACAACAAAAACTCTGACATCTCCCATTCCATGAGTTCATTACGGAAGGAAGACAAATTTAAGAACCTACATGTTCTGTACTATAACCGATCACAACCAAAACTGTTACCTTCAACAGTTTCGTCATTCACTTTAAATCATGAACATGGTCATCAAATAGAGTCAAATCTTCTATCAAAATATATTCGAAAACAAGACCCTGTTCAAGATTTTGATTCATATAGTGTTTTTCATAACATTGTTCTTAGGGCTACCAATGCAGAAGAGTAGACAGGACAGAGTTGGCAGAATTATGTCTGCTATTTACTCATTTGTTAAATGAGAAGCTAGGTCTCATCTACCTCTAATGTTTTATTACCTAGACACATAAAGATAATTAGCAATCATTAATTTAAAGTCAACTGTACACAAGGCAGTATATAAGACAGAAGAAAAAAAAGAGGAAAATCTACTCTGTAGAGCCTTATAAAGTGCCATATAAGTAAGTACTCCATCTGCAAGAGAAAGGGTCAACACCATAAGGTGTTTGAAAATCTTGAGAAATGTGGGATAGTTACAAGAAGTTAGTTAGACCAGAAAATAAGGATGACTAAGTCTCTCTCTAGAACAGAAAGGCAGGAGAAAAGAGAAGAATGGTTCCAATCCACAAGCTGTGTCGTATGATAACAGGAAGACTGGAGTGAGAAGTGAGGTCTAGTCCAGACCCTGATATAAATCAGCTATTTCTTTTTCTATGTAATGAAAGGACTGACATAACAACCACTAAAACCTATAGTTATGTAAAGGTCTGCTATGAGAAGACCATGAACGCTTCCAACACAGTTCATAGAATTCTACTCTACCCAATGAAATCATCTGCTGAGAAGAACAGCAGGAGTAACTGGGACTTTGATTAGTATCCAGGTATTTAGGATGAATAAGAGAACTAGAGCAGCAAAGGTCCAGCCAAGTTTTGAAGTAATACTTCAAGAGTTACCATTTTAAGTTAAAAGTTACATAGTAGAAAGACATTAAAAATGGTAAAAGCAAATTTGTATTTTACTTTTAGGCTTACCATTCAACATCTTGAACACTGACAGATTTTCAGCATTTACTTTTATTTTTATTTTTTGGCCACGTTTAAACCGGGGGTAACCACAGACATCTACACCTCTCCAATACAGATGATGTGAAGGTAAATAAAACAGTGCAAGCTAGAAGCTAAATTTCCTAAGGGTATTCACAACCATTATAATCAAAACTACACACCCAAAGATGAGTCTGTGGTAATGCTCAACAAGTATGTAATTAATCAATGTGAAAAGTAACTTAAAAAGAATATTAATAAAAGATGTTATTAATAAACAATTTAAAAATATTAATCAGAAAGACATGACAAAACATTAACCAACTTAAAGACATGAGAATAACGGAGCCCATCATCAGGAGGAGGGAAAAAGGCAAAATAAAACAGCACAGGTTCCTACCTGGTTGCTTGCATCTAGACCGGCATAAGAATTTCTGGAACTACAACCAACTGGGGGTGTGGCCTCTCGGATAAACTCAGACATTTCAATCCCTCCACCAGGATCACTGTGGAGAAAAAAATGAGAAAAAGAGTAACTGTCATTATTTTGACTCCAATGCTTTTCCTTTGTTAATTTTTTAAGTTATACTTTTTTCTACAAAACTAAGAGATCTGATTTTTAATCAAGCAAATAGCAAAAAAGGTAAATAATGATCATTCTTCATTTACAAATCTGATAATTGGAACTATTTTATCACCACATCGCTACTTGAAAATATGTAAAACTCTCTTATTCCAAACCGTCTACATCCAATCCAACATTAGAAACTGGCATTAATTACAATTATAGCATATTAAATATGTTATGATATGTGCTGTCAAACCACTCTCGCAAAGAAATGATTGCCATTTGCTTCCCAAGAGCAAAGAGAAATTGTTCAATTGTAAACACAGGATGTAATCAGATATTACATTAACGACTCCCCGCGAGATCAGTCCAAATGAGCTGCATGATACAGTGATGAACACACAAGAGAACAGTCGCCCTGGTCAAGCTATTTGTATTTGTATTCTTCAAGTAAACAGACTTTAACTAGAATACTAACTTGTTTTACAGAACTGGAAACCTAAGATTTTAGATCTATACATGTTTAGAAGGCCAAGGTTAAAAAAGGAAAGTGATGCTACGTAGTAATGACATAGAAAGGCAAAAGAGAGAAAAGTACTAGGTTCAAAGCACTGGAGAAGCCCAAACACAGTACTTACAGATAACAGTAACCCAGATTTACAGGGAAAAACCACACGCCAAATTTCACAAAACTTAGAAAATGCTACATAAGGTTCCTCAGGAAGACAACTCTTAGCATAAGTCATAATCCTACTTTTTGCCCAGAGTTTTTTACTCATTCTACCTGGTATAAACAGAGTAAGTAGTCAATAATTTTTTTTTTTTTTTTTTTTTTTTTTTGCTATTATCTGGATAAAAGTTACAATATATGTGTTGGATATTACAGAGGATGTATCTTGCTATCTGGCATCCAATTCAACTTTCTGATTATAAAAAAAAGCAACACTAAATTCTTCAGGTAAACCACCTCATCCCAAACTCTTATAGGTTTTTGGGTAATGTTGACCCCACTCTCAGGTTTAGGACTGGGCTCTACTGTCCAAAGTCATCAGCATATCCCATTCTTCTGGTCATTGAGATTAGCTCTAGAATAAGCACAGGACCCAACCCAGGCTAGCATGAATCAGGCCAGGAGTGTCTTATTGGTGAGAGGATATTTCTCTGTATCTGCTACTCTTAATGTTGAGACTTAAGGCCTGGAGGTGCTGCAGCCATCTTACAAACATTAAGTGAGAGTCTGTTCTAAGAAGCCAACTAATAGAAAAGAACAGAACCTGGCTAGAAGAAGAGAAGCAGGGACATGAAGTGACAGTTTGAAACACTGCATCTGAAGACATCCCTCACATGCAGACTTCTCAGTAATGTGAGTAGCAAATTCCCTTAAGCTTTTTTGGGTAGAATATTTTGACAGCTGCAATCAAAAGATATAAGCAATGTATAATTTTCCATTTAAATATTTAACAGTATAGCAATTTGAATTCTAGTGTTTTTATTATCTATGATCTCATAATTATAATGTCCCTGTTTGCTTAACAGGTTCCTAACTCTAAGCCATTGCCTACAGTCAGCTAACTAAGGTTCGACAAAGAAACCTAGCTTTCTAACTTACTATCCAATTATAAAAATAAAATATATTGGAATTCAGGTAAACATATGGCCAATTAAGTATACAAATACTCATGTGTGAGAAATGTAGAACATGCTCACGTTTAAAAGCTGTCTGGTGTTAATTCATACAAACTATGCAGGCCAGAGGAGAAATTTTTCTAAATTGGAAAAACTTTAAGTGTGTATATAGAGGCACTATCACCACACTGAATTAGTAATGATTATTCAGCAATATTACGGTTTCTCCACTAGAATGCATCCTCTAAGTGAGATCCAAAGAAATCAGAAAATGGAGAGCAAGGTACAGATTAAGAAATGAAATAACACAGAAAGGAGAGAGAGCCCTCATCTTGCCTAGTCTATACACACACACACACACACACACACACACACACACACACACACACACACATATATCAACTTCATTGAAATACGATTCACATATCATACAATTCACCCTTTTAAGCTGTATAATTCAGTGGTTTTTAGCATATTCATTAAATTATTAAACCACCGCCAAAGCCAATTTTAGAGCATTTTTAATCATCTCAAAAACAAGCCCCTTTAACCATTACTACCCGTCACTTTCCATCCTCCTTAGCCCTAGACAACCATTAATCTAGATTCTGTCTCTACAGATTTCCCTGTTCCGGACATTCTATATAAAGAATTATATGTGATGGTTTGTGTCTGGCTTCTTTCATTTAGCATAATATTTTCAAGGTTCATCCATATTGTAGCATGCATCAGTATTTCACTCCTTCTTATAGTCAAATAATATTCTACTCTATGGATAAACCACATTTGTTTATCCAGTCATCAACTGATGGATAATCCTGCCTAGTTTTATACATCACTTCTGATAGCAAGTCCAAATTACTACAATCTGAACATACAGTTATTATTAATAATAAATAAAAACATGCTAGGTATGTGGTTCATGCTTGTAATCCTAGCACTTTGGGAGGCCAAGATGGGCAGATCACTTGAGCCCAGGAGTTTGAGACCAAGACTGGGCAACATGACAAAACCCCATCTCTACAAAAACATTACCCAGGCGTGGTGGCATGTGCCTGTACTCCCAGCAACTCAAGAGGCTGAGGTGAGCACATAGATTTAGCCTGGGAGGTAAAGGCTGCAGTTAGTTATGACTGCACCACTGCACTCCAGCCTGGGCAACAGACAAGACCCTGTCTCAAAATGGTAATAATAATATAATAAAAACAAATATTTACTAAGTACTTATTATATCCAGTCATAGGAGTTTGTGCTCTATTTGCATTTTCTGATGAAACCTTCCCTAATATTTATGATATAAGTGCTATTATTCTCCTCTTACAGTTGAAAAAACTGAAAACCAAAGGCATAAAAACTTGCCTAAGGTCTCAGAGGAGGAATGAAACATAAACTGAGTCACTGGTACATGGCGTTCAGGTGGGAGAGGAGGACAGAAATAACACATCCTCGGCATTCTGCAAATAAGTTATCATATCTGCTCTTTCTTTATTTCCCACACACTTGAATACAGGTACTCATAACCAGTATGGCCTTAGATAAGACTCAAAAAACAGGTCTGTGAAACTCTAAAGCCCACATTCTTGCTTTTTTGTTTTGTTTTGTTTTTTTAAGAGACAGGATCTTGCCCTATCACCCAGGCCAGGGTGCACTGGTGCAATCATAGTTCACTGCAGCCTCAAACTCCTGGGTTCAAGTGATCCTCCCACCTCAGTCTCCTGTGTAGCTGGGGCTACATGCCCATGCCACCATACTCGGCTGATTTTTTTTTTTTTTTTTTTTTTTGGTAGAGACAGAATCTTACTGTATTATCCAGGCTGGTCTCAAAATCCTGGCCTCAAGGGATCCTCCCACCTTGGCCTCCCAAAGTGCTAGGATTACAGGTATGAGCCACTGCGCTTGGCCCTCATTCTTTCTAAGAAACCATACTGCCTTACACCAAATAGGCACTAGTGTCTTTCCAGTTCAAATCCGAAAGTAAACACCATTATTTAGAGCAGGGATTTTTAAACTCAGTGCTATTGACATTTTGGGGGCACATAATTATTGACTGCATTGTAGGATGGCTAGCAGCATCTCTGGCCTTTACCCACTAGAAGCCAGTAGCAGCCCCTCAGTGTGACAACCAAAAAAAGCTCCAGACATTGCTAAATGTGCCCTAGGGGACAAAATTACCCCCAGTTGAGAAATAATGATTTAGAACTAACAGTCAACAAACAACAATGCATGGGAAGAAAGGAGATATCAAAGGAATAAAAAAGATGAAGAGAAAAAATGAACAGCTGTTTTTATTTAAAAAAAAAATCCTCTAGTAAAATTTCTGCACTTCTTTCTTCTCTATAAATTCAGAAATAAAACTCTTAGCCAAGCTGTAGATGTTCTAAATATAGCTAAATATATAAAACAGCTGAGTAAGAGTTTTCTTTACTGGCAAGACTTGCAGGTTTGCAGCAATGGAGATTTCAGCACATACCTGGAAAGCACAGTAGTTTATTATTCTCACAGAAGCAAAGTGGTCTACTGCAGTAAGCAATATACCAAATTCAGGTAATATCTACCTTTATGCCTTAACTTCCCATCTGTTAAGAAAAAAAACAAACCAGGTACAGGGAAAGGCAGGAAAGCAGAAGGGGTCTAATCTGAATTACAGAGACTTCTTCACAAACTAATTTGTTGATTTTTATGATCGTATTAATTGGTCATGCTCAGGCTTTGATTAGAAACTTGGCAACACCATTATAGTACCAAGTTTGTAAATCTGGACTAAAATGATGCTCATAAAAATAAGAATAGATAAAAAACAAAGTTCCTATATTCACAGGAACAAAGTTCCTAAACAGCATAATCTCTCTCAGAGAACAACCTAAAATCCAGCTTCATACAGTTTAAATTGATCTGTAGTTTACAATATCATAAGCATTACTGCCATGAGAAACATAGAGAAACCATGATCTTTCTTCAAATGTTTGTATTCAAATCGTAAAATTCGATGCTACTTCCTGAAGCATTAGAAATGTAAAAAAAAAAAAATTACTGACTGATTCTTTCTCTAAAATAAAGATTTAACCATTTTTTACCTGCTGTACCACATAAAAGAGAGACCAATGAAAACCATAAAGCTCAAGTAGTTCTGCTATACTTATTCATTCATACAACAAATTGAGAGCCACAACGTACCACACACAGGGATAGGCTCTAGATATACAAGTATTTATTTTCCTATTCATTTCTTTTCCTCAGAACAGAACATGAGATTCACAAGTGGGAGGGCGAGGAAAGGAGATGTCAAAAACAAAAACCTACAACAAAGATCTTACTTAATAGTGAAACTTAAAAACATTAAAGATTAGAAAAAAGACAAGGATGTACACCAATAATATTTCAACTTAACCATGTGCTAGAAACCACAGCCAGTGAAAAAAATTAAACAAGAAGTATAAGGACTAGAAAGGTAGAAATAATTGTGATCACATAGACAAGGGAACATCATTAATAAGGGGGTTTAATAAGATTGCTAGACACAAAATTAGCTGCAACATTTTAGGGGGAAAAACAAAATTATAAAAAATTTTATAGTAGCATAAACACTATAAAATAATAAATTTCCTTTTAATGGAGAAAATGAAAACCACTAATGAAAGATACTTAAAAGACTAAATAAATGGAGAGATTCAATATTGTAAAGATACAAATTCTCAGCAGAGGGATCTACAAATTTATTGTAACTCCAATAAAAATACCAAGTTCCTGCAGACTTTCTCTAGCAGACTCTAAAGTTTACATTAAAAACCCAAGAGCCTAGAATAGCAAAGTCTCTCCTAAAAAAGAATATGGTGGGAGGTTTGCCCCACTGGCTATCAAGAGTCATTTTTTAAAACTGATAAGGATGGTGTGGTAATGGCACAGGCAAGCAGATCAACAGAACAGAACAGAGAGCCCAGAAACAGGCCACCAGAAATGAAAATTTAGCTTATGCCATAGAGAGTGCTACAAATTACTCAGGAAAAGATAGTTCATTTAACAAATACTGGGTAAATCTGAGATTCATAAAGAAAAAAATAAGCCTTAAGAACCTACCTGATACTATAGACCTAAATAACTTGGGGTGGAATTGAAATGTGAAAACAAAAGAAACATGAAACTTCAAAAAGACAATACAGAATACCTTTCTGATCTCTGTGTAGAAAATAATTAAGACACAAAAATGCTAGGCGGGCGCGTGGATCATGCCTGTAATCCCAGCACTTTGGGAGGCTGAGGTGGGTGGATCACCTGAGGTCAAGAGTTTGAGACCAGCCTGGCCAACACGGTAAGACTCCATCTCTACTAAAAATACAAAATTAGCCAGGCGTAGTGGCGCATGCCTGTAATCCCAGCTACTCAGGAGGCAAGGCAAGAGACTTGCTTCAATCTTGGAGGCACAGGTTGCAGTGAGCTGAGATTGCGCCACTGCCCTTCAGCTTGGGCGACAAAAGCGAAACTCTGTCTCATGAAAAAAAAACACACAGACAAAAAACAAAAAACCTGATTACTAAAAAGTGGTAAATTTCATTGTTCTAAATTTAAGAATATATGATAATCATAAGAAACTTTAAGGAAAGCAAAATGACAAGTCAGAAGTGGGAGATGACTGTAATATATACACAACTAATAAAGGAATAGCACAAATATATAAAAAGAAATCCTATTAATCATTAAGAAAAGACAACTCCAAAGAAAATGAAAGAAAACATAAATGAGCACTGGAAAAAAGAAAAACCTAAATGGACCACATATAAAAAAATAAGATGCTTAACCTCATTAGTAATCAGAAAGGTTAACTGAAAGTCACAATGAGACACCTTTTACACTTCATGAATGGCAAATTTTTTCAAGACAGGGTCTTGCTCTGCCACCCAGGCTGGAGTGCAGTGGTGTGATCAAAGGTCACTGAATTCTTGAACTCCCGGGCTCAACTGATCCTCCTCCCTCAGCCTCCCAAGTATCTGGCACTACAGGTGCGCACCATCATACCCAGCTAAATTTTTTTTTTTTTTTTTTGTAAAGACAAGGTCTCGCTATGTTGCCCAAACTGATCTGGAACTCCTGGTTCCAAGCTGTCCTCCCATCTCTCTCTCCGAAAGTGCTGGGATTACAGGCAGGAGCCACATTGCCCAGCCAATTTTCTTTTTTTAAACCCCAATTCAATAGCTAAGTGAACAGCAAATTTTTAAAGTTTACCAATATCAAATGTTGATAAGGATGTGGAACAATAAGGACTTTCATACACTACTGGTGAGAGTATAAATTGGTAAAATCATTTTGGCACACAGCTTGGAATTGCCTGATAAAACTGAACATGAAAATGCCCTATAAACCAGCTTACATAAACTAGATATACACATGTACTGCAAGACAAAAAACACTAGAAATAATCTCAATGGCTATAAATAGAATAATGAATAAATAGACTGTGGTCTATTCTTACAGTGGCAGACTGCATGTCAGTCAATATGAATAAACTCTAGCTACAAACATCACCATGGGTGAGTCAATAAAATACACTGTGCAAAAAAAAAATTTCTCATATAGAAGTGCATACAGTATGATTCTCTTAGGATGTCCTAAAGCAGACAAAAATAAATAAATATATTCAGGGATATCTATGGAGAATGTGTAACAATAAAGAAAAGCAAGGGAGCTATTCACAAAAAATTCAAGATTATGGTTACTCCTGAAGGGAAAAGTGGAATGAAATGGGAGAGGAATGTCATGAAGCTTATATGGTATTTTTATAATGTTTTATTTCCTAAGCTGTGTGGTAGGTAATGAAGTAGTCACTTGATTATTGCTAACATAGCATTTGGAATATATATTTCACAATAAATTTTAAAAGTAAAAGAAAACGGAAAAAACAATTCAGAAGCAATGAAAAATATATATAATATCCAGAAATAATTAGAACAATTATCAAGTGTTACCATGTGTCAGGAATTATTCTAAGAGCTTTATATATATTATTTCATTTATTCACTGTAATAATCCTATGAGATAGTTCCATTATTTTCCTCATTATTCTGACAAGAAAGCCAACTCATAAAAAGCTTAAGTAGCTTCTCCAATGTCACACAATTAAGCAGCTTTGGCTGACTGAGTGCAAAGTCTGCATTCTGTTTGCTTATCCACAATGTAAGAGTATGCATTTCTTAACAGAAATAGAATAGGCCTAGGAAATGTACACAAACCATTTTAAAAATGTGAAATAAGACATAAAAGATAAGCGAATAAAGAGACAAATAAAAACATAAGAAAATAAATGGAAATCTCTCATCTATATCCCTATATTAAAAGTGGAGTTTCTACAAATTTAATAGAATTGTCATCAAAATTCTAATGGAATTTTCTGGAAGATGAGCACACACGAAGATATCTCACAAAAGTAAGTATATGCATGAGAATAGCCAAAATAATATCAAAAAATGTCAGGCATGGTGCTTCATGCCTGTAATCCTAGCACTTCGGGACACCGAGGCAGGCAGATTACCTGAAGTCAGGAGTCCAGCACCAGCCTGGCCAACATGACGAAACCCTGTCTCTACTAAAAATACAAAAATTAGCTGGGTGTGGTGGTGCATGCCTGTAATCCCAGCTACTTGGGAGGCTGAGGCAGGAGAACTGTTTGAACCTGGGAGGTGGAGGTTGCAATGAGCCGAGATAGCACCACTACACTCCAGTCTGGGTGACAGAGCAAGACTCCATGTTGAAACACACACACACCCTACAAAAAAATAATAATAATATCAAAAAAAAAAAAATACTGGAGTCACTCACAATGCTAAGTATTAAACATATTATAAAGTCACTATGATAAAAACAGTATGGTATAAATGAAAAAAGGCAGAAAGATGAAGCAGAAAACTAAGTTCAGAAACTAACATAAGTACATACAGTATACTACATGAAAATGAAAGCATTTAAATTTACAGGGAAAAAAATCTGTTACTTAATGAATGGTATTGTGACAAACAAACCTAAACAAATTAAGTTAAAATGTTTTCAAACTGACAACAATTTAACAGTAAAAGTAAAATGATAAAAATACTGAAAGTAGATACAAAGATCTTAATTTATTATATATTTATATAATTTGAGGGAAGCAAAATCTTAGAAAACATGTTATCAAAAGCAGAAATAACAAACATACAAAATGGACCACAGAAAAATAAATTACAGGATATAAAGAGACTGACAAATAAAATGCTATAAACTGAGGAAGAATATTTGACACAGAAGAGCTAACATCCTTTGTTAAAAAAAAGTCCCAAAGTCAATAGCAAAAAAAAAATCCACTAATAGAAAAATATACAATTCACAGAATAACAAATATACATGGCAGTAAGAAAAATACCTCCATTTCACTAGTAATTCAAAAATGGAAATATTAATAATTTTAATTATTTAAATATTAAACAATGAGATATCACAGTTTTTCAAATTACTAAATACTCAGAGTTGTCGAAAGTGCAAAAAAAAGAGGCAGCTGAATTTCTGGTCATAGTCATTAAATGGTAAAATCCTGGGAATTTGCCAATACATATTGGAAAAGTTAAAAATGTGCATAGCATTTCTAGTAATTCGACCTCTGAACAACTATGGTAAAACATTTAATCATTTAAACTTTAAACATCACAGTTATCTAATATTTAAATTTCAAAATAATTGATATAATTAAAAATAGGATAAAATACATCCACATAATGAGATACTGTGCATCATTAAACATAATATCAGAGAATAATTGTTTTCACTACTTCAAATATTTGCTGAGTACCTATCATTGCCAGACACTGATTCTGGAACTGGGAATATAATAGTTTGTAAGAAAAATAAGGTCCTTACCTTCAAGAAGTTCATAAATGCAAATAAATGTTAAGAAAATTTCAGATAGTGATTAAGGCGATAAACAAAAATTACGAGGGTAAAATATGTTTAACAAACAGGGTACTCATGTTAAGAATAAGGAAAAAATGTAATTGAAAAGGAGTAAACAAAGGCTTTCAGTGCCCTGGAAAATATATAGAAATATCACCTGTCTTAACAGAGGAGTGCCCACTTTTTGTTATATTATTTATGTCTTGATGTCTGAAATATTTCATGTTATGCTCAGTGGAAACAACTGCTTAGATTATTTGATCTTTCTCAACTTGGTTTCCACATCTGTAAATCAGGGATAATAACTGCATCTACCTGCTAGAATTGTTTTGAGGTATGACAAGTATTCACAAAAAAAACTTTTCCAAGAGTTATACCAGGGGGTACCTATGATTTTCTGCAAGGTCACAAACTTTTGACTAACAGCGAAGTTTCTAAGGTAAGAATATACAGTTGAAAGAAATGTACAATACATTAAGTATACAACTTACAAATGTCAAGTAAAATATCACAATTTGCTTATATATATATATACACACACATACACATACATTTTATTTATATATATAAATAAAAATAAAGGCTGAGATTTATAAGCCATGCTCAATAATTTCTTTAGGCTGTTCGTTTTGATCTTTAGCGTAAGTAACTATCATACGGTAGTGTAGTGTTCTAACCTGTCTAGTAATAAGGCCAAGAAAATTGCTTTAATCCCCTGAACACGCCAGTTAGCTTAGCTCTCTTCTAATATTAAAATATGTACCCGTCATTGTATCTACAGTGGTAAGATCTAACACTGCCTTAAAACCATATAAAGAAAACAAGTACAACATAATAATCACATCATTATACAGATAACACGATCTAAATCATTACAGTCTGAATGATAAAGGTTTCCTTACCTCGGTCCATTGCTGTCTTTTCTCCTGGTTGAACAGTTGCCTTGTTCAGCTTTGGTTCGCTGATCCGTGAACTCACTTGCAGTCCTATCTACAACTTCTCCAGCATCAAGTGCTCTGTGTAGTCGATAGTTGACCATCTTCAGAACAATGAAAACAGCAGCTATCACAGGACAATAAACTGCTACTATAATCATGGAAGAAGGAAGGGCCTTTAAGAGAAGGGAAATAAGGAAATACATTTTAAAATATTTTCTATTGTATTCAATTAGAGAAATCTGTATCTGAAATAATAAATACATTTACACACAAAGCAACAACTATGTTACTAGCACTAAGGTGCAAAAGTACTGATACAATTTCACTGCCCAATGCAGTGAAAAGACACTAGCTACGTGTGACTACTGAGTACTTGAGATATGGCTAGTTTGAACTGAGATGAAAAGTGAGAATAAACACTGAATTTCAAAGATTCAATATAAAAAAAAGAATGTAAAATATCTCAATTTTTATGTTGATTACATGTTGAAATAATACTGAGATTATACTGGTCAAATAAAACATTATTAAAATTAATTTCATGTGTTTCTTTTTACTTAATGTGGCTACTAGAAAATGTTAAATTACATATATGGCTTGCCTGCATTACATTTCCACTGGACAGCATGAGTATACAGTCCATGCCAAAAGCCTTATCATACACTTGGAGAACAAAGGTATCACATTACAGCATATGTGAATAAATCAAGGTTGTGATTCATATATAATGCCTGTTTATGGACTCTGTGCAACCATTTTTTAGGATACATTCTTTGTATTCCCAAAAATTGGAAGTTAAAACTGTCATGAGAATGGCCTTAGAACTGTGACTGTAAAACTGGGTAAGATACGGAAGACATGCAAAATCCAGATGGGTTTTATTTTAAAATAGTTAAACATCTAAAATACTTAAAAATTGTAGCCTGCCAAACAAAAAGAATAAAAGACCACAGAACAGAATCAAGTAACAGATTAACTGAAATAAGTCAGCCAAACATCCTGGGTGGGGGGCTGAAGGCCCATCACACAGGAGGATTCAGTGATGGGGAACGTGAGTCCATGGGTGGCAGGCCTGGAGACCAGCTCACTGGGAAGGCAAGGCCTAGAGTCACTGTTGGCAGAGGTAATACAACTAGGCTTAACTTACCCCAATTTCATGAGACAAATCACCAGACTTCTATAGCTCTAGACCCCACATGTTCTCACAAGATTCAATCTTAGTTATCTGAGAACATGACCCCAAATTGACTTTAAAAGAGTAACCTGATAACATAGGACAACTGGGGGCGGAGCAAGATGGCCGAATAGGAACAGCTCCAGTCTCCAACTCCCAGCGCAAGCGACACAGAAGACCAGTGATTTCTGCATTTTCAACTGAGGTACGGGGTCATCTCACTAGGGAGTGCCGGACAATCGGTGCTGGTCAGTTGCTGCAGCCCGACCAGCGAGAGCTGAAGCAGGGCGAGGCATCGCCGCACCTGGGAAGCGCAAGGGGAAGGGAATCCCTTTTCCTAGCCAGGGGAACTGAGACACACAACACCTGGAAAATCGGGTAACTCCCACCCCAATACTGCGCTTTAAGCAAACGGGCACACCAGGAGAATATATCCCACACCTGGCCGGGAGGGTCCCAAGCCCACAGAGCCTCCCTCATTGCTAACACAGCAGTCTGCGATCTAACCTCAAGGCAGCAGCGAGGCTGGGCAAGGGGCGCCCACCATTGCTGAGCCGTAAGCAGGTAAACAAAGTCGCTGGGAAGCTCGAACTGGGTGGAGCTCACAGCAGCTCAAGGAA
>NW_016807544.1:619658-625530 GCF_001698545.2 Rhinopithecus bieti | reverse complement strand
GAAAGAGTGTGGGTTGAAATTAGGAGGGAAAAACATAAAGTCCACAAAGTAATACTTTTGTGTTGAGTGTGGGCATAATAGGTATATATTAAATATTTGGCATTTTTAAATACTTGGATTAAGAAGTCCTGCATATTAATGTATCTAAAAAATTAAACTTGTGATTCCAATTTAAAATGTTACTGAATAACTTATTTGGGCTTATAATTTTAAGTTGGGAAATACATTTAGAAGTTTACAAAATCCATAAATATCAGATTTGGAAGAGTTGAGTACTTGTATGATATTGTGAAATATGTATTTAGTCTTCATCCCCATTTTCTGGCATAAACTCTTAAAATCCTTGGAATCTCCACACTGGTAAGTGTCTTTTTGTTCACTATTAGCTTGACTGGTGCCTGGGGGCTCCTGGATAGCCTCAGGAGCCGGAGCTGGTTTCCAGGGGAACCAACCTCCTGATTAGAGGGTTGGACTGAAGTCCCAACTCTCAACCTCCAGGGAGGGAAGAGGGGCTGTAGGATGAGTTGATCATTGTATTAGTCCACTCTCATGCTGCTATGAAGAAACACCCAAGACTGGGTAATTTATAAAGAGAAGAGGTTTCACTGACTCACAGTTCCACATGGCTGGGAAGGCCTCAGGAAACTTACAATCATGGCAGAAGGCACCTCTTCACAGGGCAGCAGGAGAGAGAAATGAATACTAAGTGAAGGGGGAAGCCCCTTATAAAACCATCAGATCTCACGAGAACTCACTGATTATCAGGAGAACTGAATGGGAGAAATGCCCCCATGATTCAATTATCTCCACCAGGTCCTACCCTAGACACATGGGGATTATCACAATTCAAGGTGAGATATGCGTGGGGACACAGAGCCAAGCCCATCATTTCACCTCGGCCCCTCCCAAATCTCACATCCTCACATTTGAAAACACAATCACGTGCTTCCAGCAGTCCCCCAAAGTCTTAACTCATTCCAGCATTAACTCAAAAGTCCAAGTCCAAAGTCTCATCTGAGACAAGGCAAGTCCCTTCCACCTATGAGTCTGTAAAATCAAAAGCAAGTTAGTTACTTCCTAGATACAATGAGGTACAGGCACTGGGTAAATACACTCATTCCAAATGGGAAAAATTGGCCAAAAGAAAGGGACTACAGGCCCCACACAAGTCCAAAATCCAGCAGGGAAGTCAAATCTCAAAGCTCTGAAATGATCTCCTTTGACTCCATGTCTCACATCCAGGTCACTGATGTAAGACATGGGCTCCCATGGCCTTGGACAGCTCTATCCCTGTGGCTCTGCAGGGTACAGCTCCCCTCCTGGCTGGCTCATGGGCTGGCATTGACTGTCTGTGGCTTTTCCAGGCACATGATGCAAGCTGTTGGATCTACCATTCTGGGGAATGGAGGACAGTGACCCTCTTCTCACAGCTCTGGTAAGCAGTGCCCAAAGGGGACTCAGTATGGGGGTGGAGGTCCAACCCCACATTTCCTTTCCACAGTGCCTTAGCAGAGGTTTTCCATGAGGGCTCCACCACTGCAGCAGACTTCTGCCTGGACATCTGGGCATTTCCGTACATCCTCTGAAACCTAGGCAAAGATTCCCAAACCTCAATTCTTAGCTTCTGTGCACCCACAGGCCCAACACCACATGTAAGGCACCAAAGCTTGATGCTTACACCCTCTGAAGCAACAGCCTGAGCTGTACACTGGCCCCTTTTAACCATAGCTGGGATCCAGGGTACCAAGTCCAGAGGCTGCGCAAAGCAGCAAGTCCCTGGGCCTCACCCAAGAAATCATTTTTTCCTCCTAGGCCTCTGAGCTCATGATGGGAGGGGCTGCCGTGAAGATTTCTGACATGCACTGGAGACATTTTCCCCATTGTCTTGGTGATTAACATTTGGCTCCTCGTTGCTTATGCAAATTTATGCAGCCCTCTTGAATTCCTCCCCAGAAAATGGGGTTGTGTTTTCTATTGCATCATCAGGCTGTAAATTTTCCAAACTTTTATGCTCTGTCACCTCTTGACTGCTTTGCTGCTTAGAAACTTTTTCCACCAGATACCCTACATCATTTCTCTCAAGTTCAAATTTCCACAGATCTCTAGGACAGGAGAAAAATGCCGCCAGTCTCCTTGCTAATAAACCATAGCAAGAGTCACCTTTATTCCAGTCCCTAATAAGTTCCGCGTGTCCATCTAAGACCACCTCAGCCTAGACTTCATTGTCCATATCACCATCAGTATTTTGGTTAAAGCCATTCAACAAGCATCTAGGAAGTTCCAAACTTTCCCACATCTTCCTGTCTTCTTCTGAGCACTCCAAACTGTTCCAACCTTTGCCTGTTACCCAGTTCCAAAGTCACTTCCACATTTTTGAGTATCTTTACAGCAGTGCCCCATTAGCCAGTATCAATTTAGTGTATTAATCCATTCTCATGCTGCTATGAAGAAACACCTGAGACTGGGTAATTTATAAGGAAAAGAGGTTTAACTAACTCACAATTCTGTATGAATGGGGAGGCCTCAGGAAACAACAATCATGGCAAAAGGCACCTCTTCACAGGCAGCAGGAGAGTGAAATGAGTACCCAGTGAAGGGGGAAGCCACTTATAAAACCATCAGATCTGGTGAGAACTAACTCACTATCTTAAGAACAGCATGGGGAAAACCACCCCCATGATTCAATTATCTCCACCTGGTCCTGCAGTTGATATGTGGGGATTACCACAATTCAATGTGAGATTTGGGTGGGGACACAAAACCAAACCATATCAATCACCAAATGATATAATCAATCATGACTACATAATGAAGCTTCTATAAAAACCCAAAAGGCTTGGATTCAGGAGCTTCATGATACCTAACACACAGAGGATTCTGGAGGGTGGCATGCCCAGAGACAGCATGGAAGCTCCAGGGCCCTTTCCCACATGCCTTGCCTCATGCTACTTTTCATTTGTATCCTTTGTATTAATAATATCTCCAGGTAGACAGTGTCAAAATTGAATTGAGTTGGAGGATACCCAGCTGGCGTCTGCTGAAGCAGCTGCTGCAGAAATTGGTTGACTGCTTGGTGTGCGGGGACACCCCCACACATCTGCTGTCAGAAGTGTTCTGTGCTGTGATAGTATACTAAGAGACAGAGTTTGTTTTTTCTATAGCCTCTCAACTCGCAAACATTTGTCAGATAATTTAAATCCTTAAAAATGAATAATAAATTTACAAATTCAATTTGATGAGGTCTTGAGTTATTTGAAAAGACTTTTAAGTTATTTTAAAATATGTTAGATCTGTAAAGAGTTGAGTTTAAAATTCTTAGTTTTAAGATGGCTGAATAGGAACAGCTCCAGCCTACAGCTCCCAGCGTGAGTGATGCAGAAGATGGGTGATTTCTGCATTTCCAACAGAGTTACCGAGTTCATCTCACTGGGGCTTGTCGGACAGCGGGTGCAGCTCACAGAGTGTGAGCCCAAGCAGGGCAGGGCATTGCCTCACCTGGGAAGCGCAAGGGGTCAGAGAATTCCCTTTCCTAGCCAAGGGAAGCTGTGACAGATGGTACCTGGAAAATTGGGACACTCTCACCCTAGTACTGAGCTTTTCCAACGGTCTTAGCAAATGGCACACCAGGAGATTATATCCCACACCTGGTTCAGAGCTTTGGACACCCACAGAGCCTCGCTCACTGTTAGCACAGCACTCTGAGATTGAACTGCAAGGCGGTAGTGAGGCTGGGGGAGGGGCGTCCGCCATCGCTGAGGCTTGAGTAGGTAAACAAAGCAGCCGGGAAGCTCGAACTTGGTGGAGCTTGGTGGAGCCCACCATAGCTCAAGAAGGCCTGCCTGCATCTGTAGACTCCACCTCTGGGGGCAGGGCATAGCGGAACAAAAGGCAGCAGAAATTTCTGCAGACTTAAACGTCTCTGTCTGACAGCTTTGAAGAGAGTAGTGGTTCTTCTAACATGGAGTTTGAGATATGAGAACCGAAAGACTGCTTCCTCAAGTGGGTCCCTAACCCGTGAGTAGCCTAACTGGCAGACACCTCCCGGTATGGGCCGACTGACACCTCATACAGCCGGGTGCCCCTCTGAGACGAAGCTTCCAGAGGAACAATCAGGCAGCAACAATTACCATTCTGCAATATTTGCTGTTCTGCAGCCTCCGCTGGTGACACTCAGGCAAACAGGGTCTGGAGTGGACCTCCAGCAAACTCCAACAGACCTGCAGCTGAGGGTCCTGACTGTTAAAAGGAAAACCAACAAACAGAAAGGATATCCACATCAAAATCCCATCTGTACGTCACCATCATCCAAGACCAAAGGTAGATAAAGCCACAAAGATAGGGAGAAAGCAGAGCAGAAAAGCTCAAAATCCTAAAAATCAGAGTTCCTCTTCTCCTCCAGAGGAACCTAGCTCCTCGTCAGCAACAGAATAAAGCTGGATGGAGAATGACTTTGACGAGCTGAGAGAAGAAGGCTTCAGATGACTGGTAATAACAAACTTCTTCCAGCAAAAGGAGAATGTTTGAACCCATCACAAAGAAGCTAAACACCTTGAAAAAAGATTAGACAAATGGCTAGAATAACCAGTGTAGAGAAGTCCTTAAATGACCTGATGGAGCTAAAGACCATGGCACAAGGACTATGTGATGAATGCACAAGCTTCAGTAGCCGATTTGATCAAGTGGAAGAAAGGGTATCAGTGATTGAAGATCAAATGAATGAAAGGAAGCGAGAAGAGAAGTTTAGAGAAAAAAGAGCAAAAAGAAACAAACAAAGCCTCCAAGAAATATGGGACTATGTGAAAAGACCAAACTGACGTCTGATTGGTGTACCTGAAAGTGATGGGGATAATGGAACCCAATTGGAAAGCACTCTGCAGGATATTATCCAGAACTTCTCCAACCCAGCAAGGCAGGCCAACATTCAAATTCAGGAAACACAGAGAATGCCACAAAGATACTCCTCGAGAAGAGCAACTCCAAGAAACATAACTGTCAGACTCACCAGTTGAAATGAAGGAAAAAATGTTAAGGGCAGCCAGAGAGAAAGGTGGGGTTACCCACAAAGTGAAGCCCAACAGACTAACAGTGAATCTCTTGGCAGAAACTCTACAAGCCAGAAGAGAGTGGGGACCAATATTCAACATTCTTAAAGTAACTTCTAACCCAGAATTTCATATCCAGCCAAGCTAAGCTTCATAAGTGAAGGAGGAATAAAATCCTTTACAGACAAGCAAATGATGAGAGATTTTGTCACCACCAGGCCTGCCCTGCAAGAGCTCCTGAAGGAAGCATTAAAAGTGTAAAGGAACAACTGGTACCAGTCACTGAAAAAACATGCCAAATTGTAAAGACCATCGATGCTAGGAAGAAACTGCATCAACTAATGAGCAAAATAGCCAGCTAACGTCATAATGACAGGATCAAATTCACACATAAAAATATTAACCTTAAATGTAAATGGGCTAAATGCTCTAATTGAAATACAGACACTGGCAAACCGGATAAAGAGTCAAGACCCATCACTGTGCTGCGTTCAGGAGACCCATCTCGACTTCAGAGACACACATAGGCTCAAAATAAAGGGATGGAGGAAGATCTACCAAGCAAATGGAAAACAAAAAAAAAGGGCAGGGGTTGCAATCCTAGTCCCTGATAAAATAGACTTTAAACCAACAAAGATCAAAAGAGACAAAGAAGGCCATTACATAATGGTAAAGGGATCAATTCAACAAGAAGAGCTAACTATCCTAAGTATATATGCACCCAATACAGGAGCACCCAGATTCATAAAGCAAGTCCTTAGAGACTTACAAAGAGACTTAGACTCCCATACAATAATAATGGGAGACTTCAACACTCCACTGTCAACATT
>NW_016807544.1:588364-617576 GCF_001698545.2 Rhinopithecus bieti | reverse complement strand
ANAAACAAGAAATGGGGAAAGGATTCCCTATCTAATAAATGGTGCTGGGAAAACCAGCTAGCCATATGTAGAAAGCTGAAACTGGATCCCTTCATTACACCTTATACAAAAATTAATTCAAGATGGATTAAAGATTTAAATGTTAGACCTAAAACCATAAAAACCCCAAAAGAAACCTAGGCAATACCATTCAGAACATAGGCATGGGCAAGGACTTCATGACTAAAACACCAAAAGCAATGGCAACAAAAGCCAAAATTGACAAATGGGACCTAATTAAACTAAAGAGCTTCTGCATGGCAAAAGAAACTACCATCAGAGTGAACACGCAACCTACAGAATGGGAGAAAATTTTTACAATCTACCCATCTGATACAGGGCTAATATCCAGAATCTACAAAGAACTTAAACAAATTTACAAGAAAAAAATCAACCCCATCAAAAAGTGGGCAAAGGATATGAACAGACACTTCTCAAAAGAAGATATTTATGCAGCCAACAGACACATGAAAAAATGCTCGTCACTGACCATCAGAGAAATGCAAATCAATACCACAATGAAATGTCATCTCACACCAGTTAGAATGGCGATCATTAAAAAGTCAGGAAACAACAGGTGCTGGCATTAAAAAGTCAGGAAACAACAGGTGCTGGAGAGCATGTGGAGAAACAGGAACACTTTTACACTGTTGGTGGGACTATAACCTAGTTCGACCATTGTGGAAGACAGTGTGGTGATTCCTCAAGGATCTAGAACTAGAAATACCATTTGATCCAGCCATCCCATTACTGGGTATATACCCAAAGGATTATAAGTCATGGTGCTATAAAGACACATGCACACACGTATGTTTATTGCAGCAGTATTCATAATAGCAAAGACTTGGAATCAACCCAAATGTCCATCAATGATAGACTGGATAAAGAAAATTGTGGCACATATACACCATGGAATAACATGCAGCCATAAAAAAGATGGGTTCATGTCCTTTGTTGGGACATGGATGAAGCTGGAAACCATCATTCTGAGAAAACTATCGCAAGGACAGAAAACCAAACACCGCATGTTCTCACTCATAGGTGGGAACTGAACAATGAGAACACTTGGACAACAGGGCAGGGAACATCACACACTGGGGCCTGTCATCAGGTAGGGGAAGGGGGGAGGGAGAGCAGTAGGAGATATACCTAAATGGCGAGTTAATGGGTACAGCACACCAACATGGCACATGTATACATATGTAACAAACCTGCACATTGTGTACACGTACCCTAGAACTTACAGTATAATAAAAAATAAAATTCCAGTTGTTTAATTTATAGCTTTAAAAATGTAATATTCATTATGAAAAAGTACTCTGAATAATCTTTTCTGAGCAAAATGGCCACTCTCAAACACACAACACAAACTGCTTTGATACATATAAACACATACACATTTCAGAGAATTTACAAAAACTGTGTGACACTGGCTTCCATCTGAAATATTTGTCATAAAAAAACAGAATTCCTGGAAATTATTTAGTTCAATACTCTCATTTCCAGACAGGAATTTGAATGATTTAGCCAAGATCACCCATCTTGATATCAATATTATACGAGGTTTCTTACGCCTATTTCAGTGCCCATTTTGCTATATACCACATTGCCAATTCCATTTTCAAATGTAAAATGTTGAAAAATAAGAGTTCCATTGTAATTCACTGTAGTCCACATTAAGATAAAAATGATTCATATTAATTAAGTGGATAGAAAGGCAACAACCCCGACATTATTACTCAGTGTTAGACAAATTCATTGAAAATATTAATGGCTCTGCCACATGGGAAAAGATAAAACAGAGTACTTAACACTGAACGGCCTACAGGATCTGCCTCTACAAAAAGAGTCAAGATTATGGATGCTTAAAACAGATCTAAATAAACTCTCTTCCCCTACTATTATATTGCTAACAGCAGTGGCCAACTGGGTGTCAAAAACACACCGAAATGTGCAAGATGTACATATTAAGTGTAGAACTCCCTTTTAAAAATAGGGACAGTGTCTCACTATGTTGCCCAGACTGGTCTTAAGCTCTTGGCCTCAAGTGATTCTCCCACCTCAGCCTTACAAAGTGCTGGGATTACAGGCGTGAGACACTGTGCCCAGCTCAGAATTTCTTTTTTAAGAGCGCTGAACAGTGAAAAGACTTAGAACAAAATAAAAATTTAGGTGACCATTACATACTGGAAACCAGTACCTGATGAACAATACTTGCATTTTCTATTCAAATTACAAAAGTTACCATTTATTTTCCACTGTCTGATTTAAATGCATAAGCCCTGTCAGTAATTATTCTTGAGGTTTCTGGGTGACAAAGGACAGCTGTGCTGTAACAGTTTAACCTTTCCCAAAGAGGGTAAAAGTGCATAGACACACACTGGTCTGTCTGGTGACTTAAACTTATTCTCTACTCTACTTGGATTACTTCACTGGACTCTCACCTGATTCTAGAGCAGCTGACAATATTACCAGCAGATCAAAATAGACCATAAACCCTTCCTGTAATTGTGATTCACATTGTCATGCAACCTATCTGCAGAATGTTTTCATTTTACAAAACTGAAACCCTCTATTAAACAACAACTTCCTTTCCCCATCCCCTGGCAACTACCATCTACTTGGTGTTTCTATAAATTTGACTACTTTAATGTTTTATTTTTTCAAGTCCAAGGCAAGCAAGAAGATCTGGGAAAGTTTGGAACTTCCTAGAGACTTGAGTAATTTCAATGTGAATACTCTTAACACTGACACTACTGGAGAGTACACTTAAAAATGGTTAAAATGTCTGTACCCAGTGGTTATGACTGTAATCCCAGCTATTCACAGGAGGCTGAGCGGGGAGGATCAATTGAGCCCAGGAGTTCAAGTCCAGTCTAGGCAACAGAGTGAGACCCTGTCTCTGAAAAAAATATTTTTTTTAATGGTTAAGATAATAAATTTTATATTATGTGTTTTTTACCACAATTTTTTTAAGCTAGATGGATAAATATTTCACTTTGTTTTCTCTCCAGTAAGGAAAGAAAACGAAATGTTGAGAAACAAGCTAGGAAACCGAGCCATTTATCCCACAGTTTAGTCTTCTTAAATTCTGACAGCTTATCCTTAACACTAAAAATTGTGCAATTTCATCCAGGAGTGATAGGTTCAAGCTATTCAAGATGCCAAATACATTTCTGATAGGACTCTTGAAAACGCCACTTGGCATCACAGAAATGGTCATACCAGAATTTTCACAGTCATTAGGTAACCTTATTATTTCATTTAAAAATGCAAGTGAGTAATGTTCCCCTATGGCTACCACTTTGCATGGTAAAAATGCAATCTTTTATACATACTCCTTTCCTTGTGCGGCAATGTAAAGGCTTTGTTTTAGATTAGTAACTTTCATTATCTCCTTCACCACCGGCTCAAGATCTGGAAGCAGACTGTAGCCAAAGACTGCTTCCTTAATATACATGTTGTTCTCCATCAGAATGAATTTCAATGCATCTTTTCCAGTCTATGTTACAAAGTGATTATCAATTAAATCTAACACTTAATGTCAGCTAACTTCTAATACTTACGGATTATGATGTGCAACGTACATTTTTAAGTGCTTTAAGTATACTAACTCACTTAGCCCTCGCAATCACCTCATGGCTCTATTATTCTTCCCATTTTCAAGATAGGGAAGCTAAGGCACAAAACCAGATATTAGAGAGCAGTTTGGCTACACAGTCAGGAGTCAGCAAACTTTTCTCTTAGGGCCAAACAACATATACTTCGGTTCGCAGATGATCTGTTGTAACTACTCAACTCTACTGTTATAGCGTAAAAGAAGCCATAGATACATAAACAAATGAACATGCTATGTTCCAATAAAACCTTATTCATAGACACAAATCTAAATTTCATATAATTCTCACACATCACAAAATACTACTTCTTTTGAATTTTTTTTCAAGCATTAAAATGTAAAATAATTCTTAGCTAATGGGGCATACAAAAACCTCCATGGGCCATAGTTTGCTGATCTCTACTCTAAATGAAAAATTCTTTTCTTCTCTAACCAACAACCCGAACAAAAGGTCATCAAGCTCTTCTCCTTCATACATGCCAACTACAAATCAATCACTGCCAACACCACCAGTTTCTTCCAACAGTAAAGCAAACTAGCTGCTAGTAAACATAGGCCAGTAATTGCTCTTTCATAATGTATGAAATCAAGGCACATTCAACGTGGCATTTAGTAACAAAAGTAACAAAATTCTGAAAACAGCTCCTCTAGCTTGCTCTCCAAGCAAAATAATTATAATTATTTTTTTAAGTAGCTTTACAATTTTGGATTATACCTTTATGTTTTTTGGTGTCTTCCCCCTCAGTCAGAAAATGTCAGTTTACATTAGAAAACAATGGTTTAGGATTATTGTAAAAAATGCAATTGGTTCCATAAAAATCCCTAGAAAATAATAAAACTTCAATAGACATGTCACTATTTGACATAAAAGATAACTGACTAGGGACTAGGAACAAAGTCTGTCAGCACAATAAAAGAAAATTTAAAATAGATTCAAACATGAAGCCTGTGTCTTACGGTCTCTCTAAAAGGTAGATTAATTGTAAGAAAATCATAGAAAGTAAAATAAAACCATCTAGATCACCCTTTCAAAACACAAAGATACCCAAAAGTTGACATCTCTTCACATCTCCTTATACTAGATGTTTTTCCTCAAAACGTTTAGCTATAAATGTATAACAAATAAATACAATTGTCCCTCCCCGGAAGCTGTACTTTGCTGCCTTATAATATACTATAGTTTCACATCCAGCCATTAGAAAAAGTTGAGTAAGTTTTGTTTCCAAATTTAAAACACTAAATTTATTTAGATTATTCGATTATTCTTTTTGTTTTTGTTTCTTTGCTTTTGTTTTTGAGACAGAGTTTCGGTCTTGTTGCCCAGGCTGGAGTGCAATGGTGCGATCTCGGCTCACCACAACCTCCGCCTCCCAGCTTCAAGCGATTCTCCTTCCTCAGCCTCCCGAGTAGCGGGGATTACAGGCGTGCGCCACCACACCCAGCTAATTTTGTATTTTTAGTAGAGACAGGGTTTCTCCATGTTGGTCAGGCTGGTCTGGAACTCCCGACCTCAGGTGATCTGCCCGCCTTGGCCTTCCAAAGTGCTGAGATTACAGGTGTGAGCCACTGTGCCTGGCCCTAGATTATTCTTAAATCCATGTTTCTCTTTGTGTGGTTTGAGATCTCTGAATGTTCCCAACTACCAAGGTAAGAAAACGGTGCTCCTAGTGAGCTATGGCAGAAACAATCACTAGCATATTTATTGAGAAAAACTGAACTTAAACTTTATTTTTTTGGCTTTAAAGTTCTGTCTGTTCTGCTAATAATATCTTGTAGAAAAGGAACTAAAAATTAAATAATATCCAAAAAATCTGGCAGATAAAGACAAAAATTAGCAGAATTTGAAAGCAGTATGCCTTATGCCCTAGACATGGGGAAAGCGCGCACACACACACACGCACACACACGCGCACACTAATCCTATCCTAAATTGTAAGTTCCATCCATCAATATGTCTGGACTAACTTTTCTTAACACTCTTTCAGGAGATGAAAACTAAACATTTATAACAATAGGAGTGCTAGCTTCTACTGTCTGCCTAAAAATCAGTCCATCCTATGGCTGTTTACATTGTGGGCAAAGTACTAAGGGAAAAAGAATTAACCATTTTTTTGTAAAGCTCTAAGATGGCCAATTAGCCTCAAGTTTTAGCTTTTCTACTGGTACATCTGAAGGGGTAGGGAGTTGGGAACACCTCCACTTATTCACAATGATAGAAAATCCCCCTTTGGCTTTTTCCCAGAGAAAATGGGCAAGTTAATTCCTGCAGTGTTTGCAATTCAGTTCCATAACTGTCCCACCTTTCATTTTTGGTGGATGGAGAGAATGTTGGGGAGCAGGGAGAAAGAAGGGCTTAGTATTCAAATATTGCCTATAAATTTAGAAAATGTTAATTAAGAGGGGTCAGAAAGAATATGAATGTTTTTAATAAGGCTTACAGTTTTCCATATACAAGCTGCCCCTAAAGGACTCAGAAAAGGCCCTGATATCAACGGCCATGGCTCCAGGGATTTAGCCCTCTTGCCACAGTATCCTTTGGGGATTGAGGTAAAGCATTCTAGTTAGAAGTCTCCTTTCAGAGGATGGAGCTGCAGAGGAAAAGGAGAAAAGTACTCTCAATGTTGAGATTCAGGCATACTTTCCCATAGGAAAAAAAACAAACCGAAACATAATATTCTATTGAGCTAGCTACACAAGGTCAAACTAATTTCAGAGGGCCAGCTGGGAACCTGTGTAACAAATTCACAGTGCATTTTCCCTAAAGGCAACTGGTTTACAAGTGAGCTACTGGAACTTGAGCCTACCCATATTTCTGCAAATGTCTGCTACATAAATATTTTAATATAAATAGAATAATTAAAATAATAGATACTATCTTTTAAAAAATCTGTCTGTATCTTTTAAAATCTGTTTATGTCACTCCATAACCTACATTTGTATTAATATTTATATTTTTAGCTACAATAGAATGCTCTGCTTAGGGAAGTAACAGTCAAAATTTATGCCACATCACCCGGCTGAAAAGAGACTAAAGTAATATAATACATGCAAGTCATCGGCAACAGGTATTGAGTCTATTACTCGGGGCAGAAGTCACTATGCCAGGAGCTAGAGATGAGCAGCTTGATCCATATGAAGCCAGGTACAGTGACATTCGCCTGTAGCCCCAGCTCTTTGGAAGGCTGAGGTGGGAGGATTGCTGGAGCCCAAAAGTTCAAGGTTGCAGTGTCCTATGACTATACCTGGGAACAGCCACTGCACTCCAGCCTAAGCAACATAGGGAGACCCTATCCCTTAAAAACACACAAACATACACACACATACACACACACAACATATGCACAGGCACACACACACGCATGAGAAGAAAGGGCACAGACATGAAAAATAAGGGACAAAGAAAAAACCCAACAAATAAATGTGAGGATGTATACTGATGGACTAAAATAATCTTACGTACATTATAGGATTTTTCCTATACTTTTATTTAAAGAAAGAAAATCATTTATATAATTTGAATCTATAAATTGCCATGAAAGTCAATGTCCTCATAATTAAAATGTTACGTATATCATTTCTACTCTATTTCATGAAATGATTTTGTCCAATTTATTCACATATTTTTAGCAACAGAAGTTTCTTCATCACAGAAGTCATTATGAGTTATCTAACCCAGGTTTACATAGCACATCTACATCATCATTTCAGTATAAGTTTGAGTTCTAACACTTTCTGAATGTATGCATGATGCTGTTCCTAGGAATTCTGTGTATCCAAATGTTCATGTGTACTTAACTAGAACAACTGTTCTTTTTTTCACTCATCACATAAGTACATATTCTTATCTCCATAAGCTACTTTTTAACTTAATCTTTAACAATTTATTATGACATCCAACACTTGCAAATTATTAAGTTATAATCCTAGTAACAGTTACGATGAGCTATGCTTAATTTTAAAAAACTGTTTAAAAATCAAGTCATGTTGCTACAAACACATAAAAAAACAACCGGATGAAAAACAGTAACTGGGCAAGTGGCAAGTAATACAAAAGACTTTGTAATGAGTCAGATCATAGAATTCTTTCTTGGCTGAGGGATACTTTTGGGTCAGGGGGCACCGAGCCTAATAATCAACTACATATAGTCATATGGTAGACTAGAGATAGAGTGCTTCAAAACAAGAGCAAGACGGTAAGGCGGAAAAAAAAAAAACCACTGAATGTACAGCAGAGCTTTCCCCTAGTTTCCAAAAGCATCTTTAGATTACTGCAGAGAACAAAAGAAGTAATAATTTTCATGTAATCCCAAAAAGGTATCCAAACAATTCCTATCTAGAAGAATTTGTTAAAGATAGCACGCTTTGAAATTTTCAAAATGAAGGTAACAGAGATAGGCCCCGGAATACAACATACCCAACAATCTAAACTTTATAGATAAAATAGTGACTCACAAAACCTTTTACAAAACTAACTCATCCTATCCTATGTGTTGAAATGGTTTTCTGATGAGATTAAGGTATCTGTTCTCAAACCATCAAGTAGCAGCAAGCCAAAAGTGTAATTTTTTAAAAAACTGCTATGTCTCAGAATTATAGCTAGTTATAAAAATAAAGCAGAAAGGTAGAGGTATGTATGCATATTAAATAGTCTGGTACAGATTTGTCTCCCAGTATTATCCAGTCGGTATCATCTGGAGACTGCATGCCATTCTTCACCCCAAAATTCCCAAAATAAAAACTGAAAGAATGGCTATATAAGAATATAACTTGAGAGGCACTAACAATGTTTTGATTTATATGTGATTTTCTGAGTAAACCTAATCATTATGGAAAAAGGAAACGGTGCCCTATACTAGGAACTATCTTAATATCTCCTTTTGTAAATTAGTAACAATATTTTACTGTATAAACCACTCTTTTATTTATCAGTCTAAGTAAATCCCTAAGTAAATTGATAAACACTGAATTTCTAGATGGTAAATATGAGGACCAAAGCTGTCTCATAGCAAGTCCAGCTTAAATAGCTTGACCTATCTCTTTCTCCCATTTGTTTCTGATACATTCTATTGCAACAGTTTTTCAGGATTCACAATAAGTAAAAGCATTCATTAACAAATTCTGTCAACATGACACTGCAATTCCGAAGAATAACAGCTAGGTTATTGTTTTAACATACCTCACAAAATGCCAGTTCAGGATACATTTAATGGGATTACCTTATGAGCAAATACATTAAAAACAATGAGATTCTCTTTGTTCCTATATAAAAGTATAACTATACGCTTATAGACGTAGTGTAATAAGCAAGCACGAAATAAGCAACAACACAAGGCTTTTAAGAATCAAAATAATTCAATAACAAAAGTATTAGGCCAAAGGAAGAGTCAAACTATGAGAATTAAGTAAAAATAAATATTTTAAAATGAAATATTAATACAAAAAAATTAGATCAAAAACTATTTTGCTTATATTCCTTTCTGTTTTACTAACATTTAGTAGAAGAAACCGCAAGCCGAATTCCTAACACAAGAATGAAAATCAGGCCAGGTGCAGTGGCTCATGCCTGTAATGCCAGCACTTTGGGAGGCCAAGGTGGGAGGATCACTTGAGGTCATGAGTTCGACACCAGCCTGGCCAACATGGTGAAACCGTCTCTACTAAAAATACAAAAATTAGCGAGACTTGGTGGTGCACGCCTGTAATCTCAACTACTCAGGAGGCTGAGGCAGGAGAATCGCTTGAACCCGGGAAGCAGAGGTTGCAGTGAGCCAAGATCGCACCACTGCACTCCAGCCTGGGCGACAGAGTGAGACACCGTCCCCCGCTCCACAAAAAAAAGAGAAAGAAAATCAATAAGATATATAAACTTTAAAAAGTGTATTAGTTCTCATAAGAGCATTACCAGAACCCATATATCATTTCCATCACACTTGCTCTGAGCTCAATTTGCTTGAAACAGAATGATGGTGTTGCATGCTGTATAATCCATTCCTACCTTTAAACAAAAGTACTACAATTATGCACGTTTAACATACTATATTTAAGGTGAAGTAAATGTGAAAGATGCCTAACAGAAAAAAGTTTAAAAATGTAGAAGAGCATATCCTACCACCACCACAAAGGCAACTAAGACACACTTAAAGAACAGGAGCTTGATCCATTCATGCAACAATTTACTAAACACCTATTAAGTCTCAGATATTCTACTAAGGAATGATAATACAGAAATAAACATGATCCTTTCTCTCTTTGAGCTTCTGAGGAGAATGACAAATCTAGTGTTTTACGAAGTACTACATACATCGGATTATGTTGCCACAATCCTTTGAAGAAAGTACTGTTACGATCTTCATTTTAAAGATGAGAAAACTGAGGTTACGAAGTCATATGCCCACAGCTGGTAAGCAGCAGAAAGTAAAGCGATACCCAGTCTGACTCCACAGCCTGCGTTTTTAAGCACTAAACTATACTGTCTCCCTCCAATGCAGTGTTTAGTTTAAGCACTAAACTATACTGTCTCCCTCCCTCCATTTTCTTCATTATTGTCCTCCTAAGTAGTCTTTTCAGACATTCTTTTCCTAACCATGCTCCCTGTGAAATTTTAATACCAGATACACTGCATAGTTGTATGTGCTGCATGTACATCTGTACTTTGTATGTGCAAAAGAGTAAGATATTTTTCTCACACATGCATCCCTCAAGAGCTAATTTCTGCCCCCTTGAGGATAACACCACACCCACTGAGAAAGTAAACTCTGGGGCAATGTTCCTCGCTGTGGGCACGGTTGATACTTTAAGCCAGACGATCCTCTGGTGTGAGGAGCTGTCGTGTGCATTATGGGAGGTTTAAAACCCCCTTGGTTTCTACCCACTACAGGCCCACAGCACTGTTGTTTCAAGGTTAGGTTAAAATCTCCCAAAAGAGGTTTTACATTCCTTGAAACATGCAGCTAAGTGGCAGCAATTGCTTCTCTTGCTGCTATTTACATATTCATGAGGACTACAGTACAAATTTTGTTCATAATGAACTGGAATGGACAGGATATACACAGACTGTAAATGCTGCATCTCTGTAGCAAGAGTGAAGGAGGAGGTATGACGGCAGGAGCAATGGCAAGAGTATCTGATACAAGCACAGCAAGGAAAGAACCCCACATTAGACCAGTAAGTGAGAGCACATAAAAGTTTAATGAAATTCATTTATAATGTGTGCCACAGAACAAGACTAACCCTGGCCCCAAATGATCAGTGAGACAAATTATCTCACTTTAAGTATATACAAGAACCATAACTAAATCCCTGGGAGAACACTATACTAAATGGACTTCCACTGTATTCACATAATATGTTGATCAAGAAGGAGAGCCAAGATTAAGGATATAACTAGATGGAGATGGGAAGGACAGTTCTGAGAGTTCTGAATCTGGAACACACTGAAAAAGATCAGGAGATGTTCAGTTCATGTCAAATCAATCACAGGTAGGCTTTCAAATGCAGACTAATCCGAAAGAAGCATCTTGTATGATGGTGGAGGGTGATGGAAGGTGGCTAAGGCGGTGATCCTGAGGTCAAAAGGAAAAAATGGCAGGGGCAATCTATGTAAACATGAGCCAGTGATTTAACCCCTAGGAGCCTCTGTCATCTGTAAAGGGGGATTTACAGTATCTTCATCTCACAAGGCTATGATGAGGATTAAATGAGAATGTATGAAAGCATATGGTGCATGGGTATATAACACCACAATAAATATTTGATATTTTTAATAATGTTTAAGCAGTGTAGTGACAAAATTAAGACAAGCAAATAAAAAGACCTGAGTAGATACAGTTCAGGGCAACTAAAGATGAGCTACATTAAACAAAAAAAAAAAAGATGGGGTAGGTGAGATTTGTGAGCCCTCAGAATACAGAGGTAAATATTAGTCTGATAGTGAATGACCAGAAGTCACTAGAAAATGAATAGAGAAATATTTCTGTAAAATGGAGGGAAAAAAGAATCTATTTTTCAAACAAAAACAGTATGCTTGACAGTAAAACACTAGAATTCCCATTAAAGTAAGGAACTAGACAAGGCTGTCTTTATCTTCAACATTATTTAACACAGACATAAACATGTAAAAGTACTACGCAAAACAATTACATAAGATAAAAAAGCAGGCCAGGCTTCGTGGCTCATGCTTGTAATCCCAGCACTCTGGGAGGCTGAAGCGGGCAGATCACTTGAGGTCAGGAGTCCAAGACCAGTCTGGCCAACATGGCAAAACCTCATCTCTACTAAAAATACAAAAATTAGATAGACGTTGTGGTGCACGCCTGTAATCCCAGCTACTGGGGAGTCTGAGGCAGGAGAATCACCTGAATCCAGGAGGCGGAGGTTGCAGTGAGCTGAGATCCGGCCACTGTGCTGCAGCCTGGGCGACAGAGCGAGACTCCGTCTCAAAAAAAAAAAAAGAAGTGAAAACTGTTATTTACATATATAATTGCATATCTGAAAATGTCTTTAAAATCAACACAACAATGTAAGAATAAACTAGTTCAGGCCAGGAGCAGTGGCTCATGCCTGTAATCCCAACAAGCAGTTTGGGAGGCTGACATGGGTGGATTGCTTGAGCCCAGGAGCTCAAGACCAGCCTGGGCAACATAGCAAAACCCTGTCTTTACAAAAAATACAAAAATTACCCAGGAGTGGTGGGGTGTGTGCTTACAGCCCAGCTACTCAGGAGGCTGAGGTGGGAGGGTCACCTGAGCCCAGAGAAGTGGAGGCTGTGGTGAACCATGATCACACCATGCACTCCAGCCTGGGTGAGAGAATTAGATCCAGTGTCAAACACAATAAAATAAAATAAAATGGAATAAGCTAGTTATATAAGGTGACTAGTTCAAAATTAATAAATTAAAATCAAAAGTTTTGGATGGAACCTAACAGAAAAAGGACATTAAGTGAAAACTAAAGAAATCTGAATAAAGTATGAACTTTAAGTTAATAATGATGTATCAGTATTGGCTCACTGGTTGTGACAAATGCACCACAGTAATCTAAGATGTTAACAAGAGGAGAAATCAGATGCAGTGTATATGGGATCTCTCTGCACTATCTTTGAGACTTTTCTATGCATTCTAAAACAAGGTTTATTTTAAAATATCTGGAGGGCAATTTGGTAGGGTTTTTTTTTTGTTTTGTTTTGTTTGATTTTTTTCTTTTGAGACAGTCTCACTTTGTGCCACCCAGGCTAATCTCGGCTCACTATAGTCTTGACCTCCCAGGCTCAGTCAATCCTCCCACCTCAGCCTCCCAAGTAGCTGGGACTACAGGCATATACCAATGTGACCAGATAATTTTTTTGTAGAGACAGGGATTCCCCATAGTGACCAGGCTAGTCTCGAACTCCTGGACTCAAGCAATCTGCCTGCCTCAGCCTCCCAAAGTGCTGGGATTACAGGAGTGAGCTACAGTGCCCAGCCTAGGCAGTATTTTTCAAAACTGCAGAAGTATTAACCCTTTGACAAAGCAATCGTATGTATAGGAATTTATCTTAATACTATACGTGGACACATGTGAAATGACTGTGCAAATTATTTACTGCAGCATGTTTTGTGTTAGCAAAGGTGGTTAAAAAAAAAATCTGTCAGCAGGCAACAGGTTAAATAATACATCCAAGCAATGGAATACTATTCACTATTAAAATAACTCAAGAAGGCTGGGCGCGGTGGCTCACACCTGTAATCCCAGAACTTTGGGAGGCCAAGGTGGGTGGATCACAAGGTCAGATCGAGACCATCCTAGCTAACACGGTGAAACCCCGTCTCTACTAAAAAATACAAAAAATTAGCCGGGCGTGGTGACGGGCACCTGTATTCCCAGCTACTCGGGAGGCTGAAGCAATAGAACAGCGTGAACCCAGGAGGCGGAGTTTGCAGTGAGCCGAGATGGTGTCACTGTACTACAGCCTGGGGACAGAGCGAGACTCCTTCTCAAAATAAATAAATAAATAACTCAAGAAGCCCTTAGCTACCGACGGACAGATGTTTAAGATATATTAAGTTGGGGTGGGGAACCAGTATATACACTAGTATGGTAGGAGACAGGCAGACAGATATATTTGAATTTTCATCTTTATGCTACAGTGGGATTCACAAGAAACTGTTCATAGTGGTTTCTTGTGGGAGGTGGTACACGAGTAGACAACAGGAGGATCATGTGCAGGTAGAGAACCTTTCATCATCTTTTGGAGTTTTGTTGGTTTTAATCATGCAAATTTATTGCCATATTTTAAAAGTATTGGAAGAAAACATGAACTTTTAAAAAAAATCTTTAATAAGTGTTAGACAAAACATGAATTTTTTTCTTACAAGCCTTTTAATAGGTATTAGATGAAAACATGAATTTTTTTTACAAACCTTTAATATGGGAGAATTTTATAGCATGGAGAAAATTGGCAAATGTGAATACTATATATTTTAAAGTTATATAATAAAATAGGGGAAATCTTTAATAAACCACAATAACTAATTTTATATATACAAATAACTCTCACAAATCACTTAGAAAACAACGTTTCAAAAAAGGACAAAATACACAAACGGCAGTTAAAAGAAAAAAGACGTGTGTGTGTCTACTAAGCACATGAAAAGATACTCAAAGAATTCATGATTAAGGAAACATAGATTAAAACAAGATGCCATTTTACACTACCACATTGAGAAAGATTCATAATAACCAATGTTGGTACAAACAAAAGGAAACAGATCCTTTCACACACTGGAGAGAATATAAATTGGTAGATTTGTTTGAGGTATTATTTGGCAACATCTAGTTTGATTTTAAATGTGCATACCATTTGACCCAGTAATTTTTATAAACTAATGCTACAAATCCCACAAGTCTTATATACATAAGTGTTCACTAATGTGTTGCCCAGCATTGTTTGCACTAGCAAAAAAAAAAAAAAGGTAACGACCTAAATGTCCCCCACCAGGGAACTAATAATTTATACAACGAGTTACTCTACAAATGGTTCAAAAAATGAAGAAGAGTTACATGTACTTCAGTGGAACCTGCAATACAATATAACCCCATTGGCTATTTCGAGTACATACATATATGAATATATGTTTGTATATATACACTACCAAGAGGTAACAACCATTATCTCTGAGGCGTGTGAACTGGTAGGGTGGATGATAGAGAACAGCAGACTTTTATTTTGGAGTATATATACTTAACTACTCTCAACTACTCTCTGGAATAATTTCTACAACTCATATTATTTTCATGACAAAAACTTAACAAAGGATTTTTAACTTAAGGGTGAAATGCTCCAGAAATATACTATACTGGGTAAAAAGCACTATATAAGTTACACTATTATCAATACCATAAAAGTATAAATTATTGCCAGAATCAGTTACTCAGCAATTTCTTCAATGCTGAAAAAGGGAGACGAGTTAAACTAGAACCTAAGTAGGAAATAATAACGTGTTTTCAGGCATTCACAAATAACAGACCTCCCAGTACAGTGACTGTCAACTTGGAATGGCCTTCAGAATCACCTATCCCAACATATATTTTGAAAAACAACTCTCCTCCAAATGTACCAACAGACAAATTTAAAATATTGCCTGAAGCATTTAGAGGGTGATGTGTCATAATGTTTGCAACATACTGTCAATTGAGTCAGATATGTGTGTGAGAGACAGAGTATGTATAGAAAAATATCATGCATCTTTATATAGTTGAAACAAATGTGATTTTTCAAAAAAGTTCAAAATAGTGGAATCTAGGTGAAGCATTCTTTCAATTTTCTTGTACATTTGAAAATCTTCATATTCAGAAATTTAAAAAAGATCACTTCAAGTGTATTTAAAGTATTTTAAGTGTATTTTCAATAACACATCCTGGTATTCTTCAATATTCCTGTGACATTAAGGGAGTAAAGTAAGATTTTGATAACAAAGCATATTTTGTTAAGATTAGCTATCTTTATTCTCACTTTAAAATATATTTACCAGCCTGGGCAACATAGGGAGATCTTATCTCTACAAAAATTCAAAAATTAGCCAGGCATGTTGGTTCACACCTGTAGTCCTAGCTATTCAGGAGGCTCAGATGGGAGGATTGCTTGATATATAAATCAAATATATATGAAATTGAGGATTTCATTACTAAAATGCCAAAAACAACCCAAAATTCCTCTTTATTTCCTATCCAAGTTCATTTCAGTTTTGTCATGAGGGTCATGAGGGTCTGTGAGGCTTGTGGAAATTATGTGTAATATATCTTTGTGGCATAAATACTGCTGAGTGAAAATGAAATGGGTTTATTTAGGTTTTCTGAATTGTTTGTTTTTACATCACTTCTTTTAACCATTCCAGATACATATCAGGAATGTTATAAATAATATTCTCAGAAGTTAAAAAATAACTCGCTGAGAAACCCTTAATGTGTTAAATAAATTAGAATACTTAAGCAGAGCAAAACACTACATCCAAGAACATACATTCTTTTAACAATCTTTTCCCCAGAACAAAGATTCATTTGCCCAATGGGAAGATTATGGAAACGCTATTCCAGCACAAATAACCTCATAAAGGTCCCACCATAAGGCCTACCACAGTGCCTAGCACATAGTAAAGGTTCTGAATATATGAATATCCTCTGCATAAAGCATTCTAGGAAATACTTACATCCTTCTTCCAATTCCTGAGCACTTTATGACACATAAGGGATTAGTCATATTCTACCTTATAATATGGCTGTGTACTTGTCTCATAGCCTCAATTTATAAATTAGGAAAACCAGCATTATACAGGGAGCCAAGAGACAGGTGTCCATACTGCCATAAATGAGGTCTAGTCTTTTTCATCTTAGAATTATTTAATTGTATGAAATGTGGCATATGTAAAATACCTCAGTTTTAAAATAGCCTAATATAGGTTAATGGTTACCCTATATTAGGTTATTCAAAAATACTCAGAATATTCTCCTCCTCTTTTGTCCCTCTAAAATGTATCTATCATAGATGTAAAACCTTTTGCTAATTTTTCTCATAAGATACATTTGACAAATTGTTATACATTGTACACATCCTCAAAGAACAGAATTCCAGCCTGTTAGGGGAAAAGAAGAAAACCATATTAAAGATGATACTAAATGCAACACAGTATCCTGGATTGAAGGATCTTGAAACAGAAAAAGTATAACTGATGAAATCCAAATAAAGTCTATAGTCCATTAATAGTATTGCAGTAATGTAATTTCTTATTTTTTGAAACCATGGTTATGTAACATTTTAATATTAGAGGACACTGGGTGAAGGGTATACAGGAACTCTCTCTACTATCTTTGCAACTTGTCCGTAAATCTAAAATTATAACAAAATGTAAAGTTTTAAAGATGACAACTGCGATAATTAGATCTGTTGAGTTTATGTCTAGACAATACTCAAACAAGGAGTGAGGAAGGGTAGGAAAAGGAAAACAGCCAGATACATGATTCAAGCTTCTCAAAGTTGTGACTAATCTTCCTGCCTGTTCTCAAGGCAGTTAGCACTGAGGGTTCTGTTTGGCTTGTTCAAAGCTCTACAGAATGCAACTTTTTTTCCCCTTAAAACCTCAAAGGAAATGGCTTCCTTTTCCCTAGGTTTTCTTTCCTTTATTGAAACACAAAGCAACTAACACTAACAGTGCAAGTTATAAAAGATGCAACTGCTCAGGTTCCAGGGACAAAAGAACTCTGAACTGTTTTACAATTCTACCAAATAAAGCATCTCCTATTTGGGGAGGACAAGCAGAGAAACCAGAAGAACCAGAATCAGTAGCTACTTATTTCATCTACAGTATTTAGTAAAGTTCATCTATATGCTGAAGAAGTCAACAGCAGTCAACTCTACAGAATGTTTCTCTTCTCCATATTATTAGTCTGTGCCATTCTAGCATTATTACTCTCAGGTGTCTCAACTCACCTGCCAAAAAATTCTTATCCCCACCAGCTTTCCTCAGAGACACAGAAAATCATTTGATTTAACTCAGATTAAGTAACAGAAGGAGGCAGTCTCTTTCAATGAAACATTTCTGCTTGTCAGTTGCTTGCTGTGAAAATTAATTACAAAGAATAGGAAAAATCAGATCAAATTTCTTACACAATATATGTTAGTGCAGTAAACACCCTTAATTTGGACTAAAAAAGTTGAAATTTTAAAAATATTTTAAGAAAATTTCTGTCTACTGTCAAGGACAAAATATTACTGATACTTATTACTGAATGTTTTATCAAATCGTCCATTGAGTTGGGTGCAGTGGCTCATGCCTGTAATCCCAGTGACTCTGGAGGCTAAGGTAGAACGATCATTTGAGGCCAGGAGTTCGAGACCAGCCTGGGCAACACACCAAGACCCCCGCCTCCACAAAAAATTTTTAAAAGTAGCTAGGTGTGGTGGCACATGCCTGTAGTCCCAGCTACTCAGAACGCTGAGACAGAAGGATCCATTGAGCCTATGAATTTGAAGCTGAAGGGAGTTATGATCACACCACTGTACTCCAGCCTGGGTGATGAACAAGACTTTGTTTAAAAAGAAAACCACCACCAGCACTCCATTCAAAAAGAAATTGACAACAGTAACACCCTGTTTTGGAAAAGTGTTGTTTGAGAGTGGGAAAACAAGTACTCTCAATACTGTTGACAGAGATTTAAATTAGCACTACCTTCCTAGAAGGCAATTTGGCGTTTTTAACCATCCTCCTCTGCAAAATGCAGGCAGATCGTATGTTGTTGGGCTTAGCTTTACGGTGCTTCAAAGATATTGCATTTTGTACAAATTGAAAAGCGGTGACACCTCTGTGGAGCACATCTCTATCAGCACCATTTTTCCAACAGCATGTGCTCACTTTGTCTCTGTGTCACATTTTGGTGACTCTCTCAATATTTCATACTTTTTCATTATTATATCTGTTATAGTGATCTGTAATCAGTAATCTTTGATTTTACTATTTTAGAATTAAAATAGTATAAATTCTAAAATGAAATAGTAAAATCAGAGATCTGTTGATGGGAGCACCGTCAACCTTGCCCATAGACCTATGATGGTAAAGAGTGTTCAAGTGAAAGGAAAAGTCACATGTCTCTCACTTTAAATAAAAAGCTGGAAATGATTAAATTTAGTGAGAAAGGCACATCAAAGGCCAACACAGGTAGAAAGCTAAGCTTCATGCACCAAAAGTAAAATTCTGAATGTAAAGGAAAAGTTCTTGAAGAATGTTACAAGTGCTACTCCAGTGAACACACAAATAAATAACAAAGCAAAGCAGCCTTATAGCTGATATGGAAAAAGTTTGAGTGGTCTAAATAGAAGATCAAACCAGCCACAACTTTCCCTTTAGCCAAAAGCCTAATCCACAGCAAGGCCCCAGCTCTCTTCAATTCTATGAAGACTAAGTGGTGAGGAAGCTGAAAAAGAAAAGTTTGCCTAGCAGAAGTTGGTTCATGAGGTTAAAGAAAGCTGTTGCCATAACATAAAAGTTTACATGAGGCAGCAAGTGCTGATGTAGAAGCTGCAGCAAGTGATCCAGAAGATCTAGATAAGATCACTGATGGTGGCTACACCAAACAACAGATTTTTGGTGTAGATAAAACAACCTTCTGGAATAATATGCCATCTAGGACTTTCATAGCCAGAGAAGGTAAGTCAATATCTGGCTTTAAAGCTTCAAAAGACAGGCTGACTCTTTTGTTAGGGTCTAATGCAACCGGTGACTGTAAGTTAAAGTCAATGTTCATTGGCCATTCCAAAAATCCAACAGCCCTTAGGAATTATTACAAATTTACTCTGCCTGTATTCTATAAATGGAACAATAAAGCCCAGAAGATATCAGATCTGTTTACAGCACGGTTTACTGAATATTTTAACCCCACCTTTGAGACCCACTGGTCTGAAAAAAAGATTCCTTTCAAAATAATACTGCTTCTTGACAAGGTACCTAGTTATCCAAGAGCTCTGACAGAGACATAGAAGAAAATTAATGTTGTTTTCATGCCTGCTAACACAACATCTCCAGCCCCATGGCTCCAGAGATAAATGTTGACTATCAAGTCTTAGTATTTAAGAAATACATTTCATAAGGCTGTCAGACAGTGATTCCTCTGATGGATCTGAAGTAAACTGAGAACCTTCTGGAAAGGTCTCACTCTTCTAGATGCTTCAGGATTCATGGGAGGTCAAAATATTAACACTGACAAGGTGTTTGGAAGAAGTTTATTCCAACCGTCGTGAATGACTTTGAGGGGTTTAAGACTTCAGTGGAGGAAGTCCCACAGATGTGGGGAAAATAGAGAACTAGAATTGGAAGCAGAGCCTGAAGATGTGACTGGATTGCTGTAATCTCATGATACAACTTGAATAGATGAGGAGTTGCTTCTTACGGGTGAGCAGAGAAAGTGATTTCCTGAGATCCAATTTGCTCCTGGTGAAGATGCTGTGAACACTGTTGAAATGACAGTAAAAGATCTAGAATAGTACATCAACTTAGCTGACAAAGCAGTAACAGGATTTGAGACAGCGGACTCCAATTTTGAAAGAAGTTCTACTGTTGGTAAAATGCTATCAAGCAGCATTACATGTACAGATAAATCTTTCATGAAAAGAAGAGTCAATTCATGTTGCAAACTTCATTGTTGTCTTCTTTTAAGAAATTGCTATGGCAATTCTTAGAATTGCTGCCACAGTAATTTCTTAAACCAGCCTTCAACAGTCACCCCCTGATCACTCAGCAACACTTAGGCAAGACCCTCCACAGGCAAAAAGATGACAACTCGCCAAAGGTTCAGGTAATCCTTGGCATATTTTTAAGCAATAATGTGTATTTTAATTAAGGTATATACATTGTATTTTTAGACACAATGGTACCGCACACTTAACAGACTACAGCATGGTGTAAATATAACTTTTATATGCACTGGGAAACCACAAAATTTGTGACTCATTTTATTGCAATATTCACTTTATCACAGTGATCTGGAACCAAACTTGCAATGTCTCCAAGGTACGCCTGTACTCTCTTTCCCTGGCTCTTTTTTCGTCTTCATTTTACAACTCTGTCTTCCTTTGCTAATTTCTAAATGCTGTTTAGGCCTTGGAATTCTGTCCAAGACCATTTTCTTTTTAATGAGATAAACTTTTTTCCCAGAAGATCTATATGCTGGTAACTTGCAAGTAAATTTTACCCCAAATTTCTCTCCTGAACATTCCTCTTCAACACTCTGAATTCATGTTCTCCAATCTCAAAGATACCTTCAAAATTGTTCAACAATCCTACCATCCCTTGATCACTTTTCCACACACCAAAAGTAAGAATAGCATGTCACATTTGGGGGATCTTCCTCAAATCTTAAATATCTGCCTCACCTCTTCTTCTTCCACTCTCAACAGAACACATTCACTTTGTCCTTTGATGAGATTATATAAATCATAAAAGATGAACCTCAACTTTTCCCATGAACTGTTTAACCCTTCCTCCATGAGCATTCATCCTTGCCTCCTTCCTTCCTCCTCTGAGGATAATCCTTTACCACATGTGCTTTCTGGACCACAATACTATTTTGTATTCCAGGAACCCTGCATTATCTACCCATTTCTCATTCTCATATTTATATTCTCTCTCAATATAAAGATTCACTCAATACTTGTAAAATGAGTATTTATCAAAGAATATAATCCAACAAGTCTATTTTTAGGAATTTATACAAAACACTAGTACAAATATTTAACTACAAGAATATTCACCCTACTGTTTTCTAAATAGCTAAAACCTGGAAATGACTTACATAACCAGTAAGAGGGAAATGATTAAACTGTAACACATATGATCTACTACAGAGCTATTAAAAAGCCACTTCCTCTCACCCATGGAAACACTCATAATTTAAAGTGAAAACTGGAGACTCAAAACAGTTTGAATTCTATGAGCCCATTTTGTAAGCAAAGAAGTATTTAAAACTCCAAATATATTTTGGTTACTAAAATGTTCCCCAGACAGGGGTGATGGAATTACCAATGGTTGTATTTTCTTTTTACTTATCTATAATTTCTGATTTAGACAAATAAATCAGAACAAAAGATTTTAAATTAAAACATGGTCTTATTTGAAAAGAGAAAAGGGTTTTGCGATTCAGTAAAGTTTTCCAATGTCTTTGAGTTCTGATAAAACCTATCCTCGTGTTGACACCTTTACATATAGTAGCCAAAAACTGGGAAAAGCCTAGCTGCTCATCTACATGGGAACGGATAAAAGTAAGCAAACTGTAGCACAGCCATACAAAGGAATATTACTCAGCAATAAAAAGGAACAACACTACTGATTCAACACCATGAATTAATCTCAACCACGTTATGCTGAGTGAAGGTGGCTTACACAAAGCATGTGCTACATGATTCCATTTATATGAAACTCTAGAACAGGATAAACTAATTTATAATGGAAAAAGTCAGAACAAGGATGAGAGGACTGACTCAGAAGGTCAAGCAGAAACTATCTGGAGTGATGCTGATATTCTACAACATGCCAAGTCTACACTACGCAAATGTGTGCATTTATCAAAACTCACTGAATGGTTCGCTGAAGATCGTGCCTTTAGAACCCTACCTGACAATGCACCTGCTGAAGAGTTTAGGGGTGATTTGTATAGAAGTGTAACTTACTTTACATGCATCTCCCTAAAAAAGGGTGGACAGATAGAGGAATAAAACAGACGGAGACATAATATTTAAAAACACAGAATCCAGGTGGTGGGTACAATTTTCTCAACTTTCCTATACGTTTGAAAATTCTTTAATAAAATGTTGAAAAGTTTAACTCTCAGTAAAGTCAACTAGAGAAAGCAAATTACCTGATTGAATCTGTGTATTCAAAGGCTGGGAAAAAAAATAGAAACTTTCCTAGTTTTCTAATTACCAAATGATTTTATGATTTGCAGTAATTTTCAAGCAGGAGAAAACACTCCACCTTTATGTAACAAAAGACAGAACATTTTATAAATCGACTGTTTTTTTTGTAAATTAATACACTTTTCTACAAATTGACAAACATGGCTGCTTTCCTGGAGACCTCATTTGTCTTTTTTCTTTTAGATTCAGCAAGGTACATGTACAGGTTTGTCACATAGGCATTTTAAGTGATGCTGAGGTTTGGCTTCTAATGATGCTATCACCCAAGTAGTGAACACAGTAGCCAATGGATAGTTTTTCAACCCTTGCCCACTACCTGCTTTTGGAATCCCGAGTATTTATTGTTCCCTTCTGTGTATCTGTAGGTACCCAAATGTTTAACTCCCACTTATAAGTGAGAACATACGGTAGATGGTTTTCTGTGTAAACCATCTTTGGACAGTGTACCCTTAATTTATTATAGGTAATATAATAGATAAGAGTTATATCTGTGCCATGACCAGTTATGGAAATTATTAGATTCACCTTGATCCTAAATATTGAAAATACTGGTAAAAGGCACAGGCTGTAGATTTAAACAGGCCATCTACTAGTCATTAACCTTTCCCTAAAGGATGCAGAAAATAATACTTAAAAATCATATGTACAATTGCTAATTTATAGCACAGTAACTTTTCTAGCTTGATCTAAACTTTTAGAGAAATATAAATTTTAAAATATGAAAATCCCTGTTTTAGTCATCTTAACTAAATCTTGTTTAAAATGATCTTTAAATACTTTTAAACTGGGGGGAAGAAAATGACCTGAGAGCTTTAGAGTAATCCTCACTAATAAAAGATGTATCATTCTAAAGATGATAAAGATCAGTTACAGAAAACAATGAAGACAACCAAGAAGGAAATGTTGAAACCTTTATAAATTTTGTTAATGATTTAGTCTGAATATAATCTCTTCACAGATTTATGTGGTATATATTACTGTATATATCATGTATGTATATATAACTGCACAGTTGTATGCACAAGAAGCCATATGTGTTGCACTTTCAATGATTTGTTTTTCAAGGGTCATTTTGTATTTGATTTTTCAGTAATTTTATATTTGATTTTTGTCTTAGAGTCTGACACTGAACCTAACCCCTAAGTAAGCAGCTCCACCACATAACACAGCCTACCACAGTTCTCCCTCCACCTCCAACTATTCTACGTCAGTTAACAAGTCTAAAAAAGCTTCACATGTATAAAAAAAAATTCATTCAACAAATACTTCTTCAGATCCTAATATGAGCCAAGCAGTCATGCAGACACTTGATAAACACGGATGAGTAAATCAGACCTGGCCCCTGCCCTCATGGAACTTACAAGGTATGAGAGTGGAAGGTGTTAGAGCGGGCAAACAAGTAAGCAAACAAAAAATACATGTTTGTGGTAAGTGCTATGGAAGAAAGTTATGGGACAGAATGATGAAAAAAAGAGAGGGAACCTCTTTATGGCTATCAGGCTCGGCCTCTGTGAGGGGATAATATGGAAGTCCAGCCCTAAAGATTAAGTAGCAGCCAGCTTTGCAAAGAGCAAGAGGGAAAAGTGTCCTTTCAGAAGGCACAACACGTGCAGAGAGGTCTCACAGGACGAAAAGGCTCAGTGGGCTAAAGTAACAGAAAGAAGGGCAGTGTGACTACACCACAGTGGGAAAACTGCACAAACTGTAAACAAAGGCAGAATAAGCTCTGGTGAGGGCTTGATAAAGATTCTGGATTTTTTTCTAAGTGCCGAAGAAAATATTTAGAGAATATTTCAAAGAATGACACAGATTTATGTCTTTTACTCAGAGCAGAAAGTGGTAAGATTTGCTCAAAAGCAAGGGGTGGAGGATAAGCAACTAGATACAAGACAGTGCCATTAACTAACATGACAGAGTGAGGAAAAACGTTCTGTGGCAGTGTTGTTTACAGGGGAAATCAGAAGCTTTTGGGCATGATACTTTTGAGATGTCTGTGAGACAGCCAAGAGGTATGTTGAGTAGCAGCTGGATGTCAGTCAGGGGCTGGGAGTTAGGAATATTCATCAAGTTATTTAAACTTACCTAGAGTGTTTATAAAATACAAATCAATAGGTCATACTCCAGATCTACTGAATAAGAAAGGGCTTGCACATCGTTAACATTGCCAAGTGATTCCAATGTCAACTGGAGTCTGGGAACCACTAACTTAATAAATTTTGATTTTTTTTTTTTTCAGGCAGAGTCTTGCTCTGTTGCCCAGGCTGGAGTGCAGTGGCGCAATCTTGGCTCACTGCAAGCTCCGCCTCCCGGGTTTACGCCATTCTCCTGCCTGCCACCGTACCCAGCTAATTTTTTGTATTTTTTTTAATAGAGACAAGGTTTCACCATGTTAGCCAGGATGGTCTCGATCTCCTGACCTTGTGATCCGCCCGCCTCAGCCTCCCAAAGTGCTGGGATTACAGGCGTGAGCCACTGTGCCTGGCCGTAAATTTTAATGTTCTATTTCATCACCTAGGGATATACTGCTTTATAGAGGAAAACAATATATTGAGCAATATGTTATGAAAATGATTTGACTTAATAATCCAGAGCTATTTAGTCTCCTCCAGTCATACAGCATTATAGAGGAAACACTTCCAAATAGCCATTTTTTCAAATGACATTTACTGAAGGCCATTCTGAAGGTAAACAATTTCTTCTCTTTCATAAATATTTTCTTGCAAAACACCCATGAAATATCTCACAAATGAGTAAATCACAGTTCAGAAAGGTGGAGTCTTGCCTACAGGACACACAATCAGTAACAAAGCCAAGATTCAAAAATCAAGACACTAATTCCAATTTGCTTTCCACCACACAAAAATGCCACCCACCCCTAAAGCTCATCATCTGTGACATGTACAAAAATAACTGTAACTAGATAAAAAAAGAATGAGTACCTTAAGGGAAACAGGACAGTCAGAATTATGAAGCAAAATTTTTTTCTCCATTTTCACTACTTAAAATATTTTTAACTAGTTGATATATACATAGAGAGAGTCCACCTTTCAAATATCCACAAACGCTCCTAAATAGACACCAAAAGTGTTTGAATCCTATACAAAAAGTCCTAAGACTTTCCTAACTCAATGTACGATCTCTCCACAAATTTAGGCACTTTTTTGGGAGGAATAAATAAAAGGCAGCCTGTACAGTGACTTTGCCTTCAGAAAGCTCTGTGTAAATCCCAGCTCACAACTTGCCTACTAACAGCAAAACCTCATGAGGTCACGGGGTTAAAGAACCTATAAATATACTTTTATTTAAAATAGTCATTATCACTTATAGTTATTGTAAGAGCATGCAAACAATAACCTATGGCTGTCTGAGATTTCAACACAAAATGATCGATTTTGCCTTATTTTTGGTATATACTTCAAACTGTCTACCTTTTCCTAGTATGTTTCCTAAAATGTTTACAAATCCTCTCTCCTGACCACCCCTGGTCTAGGATTCATCTCCTGACTATAAGATCAGGGTCCCTCTTTACTTACCCTTTCCTAGCAGTTCTAATAGTTGTTCTAACAGTAACAACTCATTAGCCCCAGGCTAGATTTTAAGTTCCTTGAAAGCAGAAGCTGTGTCTTGTCCACTTCTCAATCATTCATCGGAGTACTACCATGTGCTTTACACTCATCTAGGTCCTAAAAATACAGCAGTGAACGAAACTAAGTTCCTGCCCTCTCAGAGCTTATATTCTAATAAGATAAGAAAGACATAAAAACAAATAAATAGATATCAGCTAGGAATAAACACCATACTATTTTAAAAGGTGGGCTACAGAGTGTTGTGAGAGCCAGAAAAGTTGCTATTTTACACAAGCTATCAAAGAAAGCCTCACATATACGAGAACCTGCAAAAAGTGGAGCAGCCACACAGGTATCTGGAAAAGAGGAGTCATCCACAGAGGGAAAAGCAAGCGCAAAGGCGCTGAAGCAGGAACATACTTCTCGGCAAGAAGAGCAAGGCGGCAAATGTGTATGTGGTTGTGAGAATAGAGACACACGAGAGGGCAGGCTCTGAGAGCAGAATGACATGATCTGAAAGAATCACAGAGGCTTCTGTGTGGAGAATAAAGAACAAAAGCATTGAACCTCATTAGAGAACTGCAATAATCCAGGAGAGAGAATCCAGGTGATGAACCAAGGGAATGACGGCAGCCGTGATGATGATGGTGGTGGTGAGAGGAGGAGGAGGAGTCTAGTTAGGTTTTGAAGATAGAGGTTTGCTGATGAACTGGATGTGAAGAAAGAAAATAATCAATGAGAGTTTTTAAAAGGTTTGGGAAGAGTGGGACTGCCATTAATTGAGACAAGGAAGTCAGACGCAATCTCAGAAAGTGTCTAGTACGTGGCAGACACTCAAACATTTGAGAATTCAGTTTAACTGAACTCCCAAAATGAAGAAAATAAACTCAATGTATTGGTTTCCATTTGCTCTAATATTCTTTCAGCAACATTTGCTAATTACACAAAGAGACTTAACCATGACCACACAGTTTACTGCAAATGTTAACAAAGAAATCTTATACTGGACCCAGAAACTAATCCTTACCTCTCAAAATTCATTTTCAGTTTTAAATCTACAATTCTTCTGGACATAAAAGATACCTGCTTTGAAAATGCTGTAACAGCCTGAGGATTCTTACACCCAAAGTAATTAACCCGTTCATTAATGATGTCATATTCCTGGAAGGTATAGTAGTGCAAATAGAACTCCCTAGGCCAGAATTAATTGAAAAATATAACACTTCACGATAAATGTTCAGAATGCAACAAGACTGAACAAGTCCCCCTAATAAAATAAGCCACAAGCCATCAGCATTTCTTGATTGCTTTTTTTAACCTCAAACAATAAGTCCCTTCAAAACAATTTCAACCAAAAATGTGAATCTGCTTGAGAATGTGAAATTTAGCACATCTTCCCCCAAGCAATTTTCCTGCCAATTAGTGAAACTGAGCTTCACTTAGGGAAGAACTGGGTGTCCTCACCTTTTGCACTTCTCATAGTGATACTCCGGGATTTTCTAACTCAGCACCCTGTCTCTAGCTCCACGAAGAACCTCAAAGTTTGCAGAAATATATTCAAACGAATTCTCCTAAAATAAAAAGCTCAGATCCTTTCCTCCCCTCTGACTACTTTAAAATTTTGTGAGAAGCTTTAAGTATCATCTCTGTCCACACGAGTTTCCCTAACGCCCCACCCTAACCTAAAGTGCTTTAAAAACTATGCTTAACAACTTTCAATGTCGCTTTAAAAACACAGATGATTCAGAGAAGCTGATCGCACCGAATTCAGCAACAGGCAGTACTCTCCCTATTCCTATCCGCCAAAGGCCTTGAACCAACCCAAACAAATTCGCTGAAATGCCAGCCAGATTCCCCGTATCTCCCCGCTCCCTTCCCCCAGGGAGGCCAGGAAGCACCACGGTCACCAGCCACGGGGCTGAACAGAAAAGAACCGCTGCGAAGCACAACAACGGTTTTTTAGAGGCAGGAAGGTTCTGAGCTGGGTTTTCAGTCACCACCCAGGACCCCTGGAGGACGACCCCGGACGACCCACACACGCACTCAGAGCAGAGCCGCAGGGTCCCCCGCGCTCCCGGGACTCCGCACGCGGATTAGCGGCGAGGCGGCGGGCGGCCTCTCCCGGGAGCCCCGGGCGAGGGCCGCGGCGGGGGCGGGCAGTGCCCGGTGCCCAAGGAACCCAGCGAGCCAAGGATGGATGCGGGGTCCCCTAAGGGCGCAGAGCGCTCGGCGCCTGCCACACAGCCCCACGGGCGGTGGGCCCGGACGGGGACGCCCTAGCCGGGTGGCCGCGGGAGGGAACCCCGAGAAGGGGCCTAGGACGCTGCCGCTTCCCAGTGAGCGGGCGGGGGCAGCCGGCGCGGGTTGCCGTGGGCTCGTTGCTCGTGTCACCGCCGAAACCGGGGGAGCCCCGAAGAGAGGAGTGGGAGCACGCAGCGCGGGCGGGGGAGCCTCACACCGAGCGGGTGGCGGCCCCCAGGGGACGAGACCCCGAGGAAGAGGAAGAGGGCGCGACCCCAGCAACGCCCCACCGGGTCGAGGGGAAGGAGCCACCCGCTCCCCGCCCCCACACTCACCATGTAGAGGGTGAAGGGCAGGCCCAGCAAAAAGAGCCACAGGTAGAGGTGCAGCGCGTTCACGAAGGTGGCCTGGTGCGGGTCGTAGTACCAGCCCCCGCTGAGCGCGGCCCACACCCCCTGTCGGAGGATCTGCAGCGTCTGCGACCCCATCCCCACCCGGCGCCGCCGCCGTCGCCTCCGCCGCCGCCGCCGTCCCCGCCCCGGCCCCAGCTCGGCCTCGATCGCCGGAGCCTGCAGCTGCCCCGTCTATCCCCCTCCGGAGCTCCGGGAGAGCGAGCCGGCGCCTCGGCGGTCGCTGGTGCTGCTGCAGGAGGAGGAGGAGGCAGCGAACGAGGAGGAGGAGACCCGGGAGGAGGAGGCGGCGAGCGGCGGGGCGGAGGACGGCGGAGAGGAGGAGACCGGCCTCCGGAGTGCCGCCGCCATCTTGTCTCCTAACACCCGGAGCCGCGGCCCGGCCCCCGCCACCCGCGGCCCG
>NW_016807544.1:563866-588190 GCF_001698545.2 Rhinopithecus bieti | reverse complement strand
CCCTCCGCCCCCTGGGCCGGCTACCGCGGGTGCGCGCCGCGCCTGGGCCGCCGCGGGCGCCTCCTGCTGACGTCCGGGGGAAGCGCGCGACAACGCGGCCCGGGGCCGGGGCCGGGGCCCCGGGGACTGCGGAGGTGCGGAGACGCGGCTGGCAGGTCCAGGGGACCCCATTCTGCCCCTGGTAGACTCCCTGGCAAGTTCACCTACCAGTCTCTAAACGGGGTCTTTCCGACTTCGAAACTAACAAACCTTGACTCCAGAAAAGCGTCCTGCCTGTCATTTATGATATTTATGAAAGACCTAGGAACAACTGAAGCTAACCACCTGAGATACTGAAGGCCTGGAAGAATACTGAAGGCTGATGACACTGTTGAAAAGTCATAAACGCACCCAAGTTGAGCAAGAACTGTGTTGGCCCGTGTGTGAGGAAAAAATAGCCGCTTCCAGATTGGGAGAATGTACTACTTCCAAAGACAAGTTAATAGAAGTGGCACAGAACATGGAAGTACGGAGTGGACAGGTTACCCTTTGAACGCGGTGATTGTATTTTTAAATGTGCTGTAACTAGCAGCCATTTTTATCAATGGGCCAATCTCAACAGGGTTGAAAAGATTAACTGTGACTCCACCCCAAATTACAACAGGGTCTTGTAGGTCTCTTTTATAGCTGTAAAACGGAATGATTCTTGGCTCTGCGTAATGTTTATGAGGCGTGTCTGATCTCATTGAATAAAATTTTCTAAAAAAGTTTGAAGTCTGAGTTTATTGAAGTTTTGGCTTTTATGGCAATAAAAGTACTCTGTATTCCCAGATTAAAGTTGCTATAATTAATGAGGGAAACAAGAGCCAAAGGAAATTGGTGATATTTTAAGAAGAGTAATGAAAAACCGTTACAATACCTCCCAGTGCCATACCACTTTATAGTTGCTCAAACACTGTCACACCCATTTCATTCAGACCTCAGGACAACCCTTTGAGGGCAGCATAGCAGCTATTGTTATTTTATGGATGAGAAAACCTGTAAACTCAAGTAAGTGATTGTCCAAATGCTTATGGCCACTTATTGCTCATAAGCAGTAAGGTGGTTGAGAACTCTAAAACCAGCAGTCATGCTAACTGCATGTACTGAACTTTGGAAGTTCATTTCTCAAGGCTCTCCACCTTAATATCCATTTCAGGTAAAAGTCTGAACTGATTAAGAACAGCTCAGCACCTTCTGGTTATCTGTGACCAGCTTAAATATATGACTAGTTGTCGTCAAAGTGCAAATTCTTAGGGCACCACTCCATAGAAACTCTGTGGGGTGGGACCAAGCAATCTGTTTTCACAAGTCCTCTGGAGGATTCTAATGTACCTTACCACTGTAGAACACCACACTGTCCCTAGCCTTGATTTATGTCCTTATAACCACGAAGCCATTGAGTTCCAGTAAGATACCTTGAAATTGAGAGATGTGAGTAAACACTGGACAAAATATACTTTAAAATATATTTGTACATCTAAAAGCAAAATTATGATTAAATAATGCAATTTTACAATTAAAATAGTGGCCTTGAAGCTGGTGTCATAGATACCAGCTATTGTCAAGTTTTCATTTGTTTTCCCTAAAGGAGACAGGAAAGCTCTCTGGGAAGGTTTTGGAAGTAATCCCAACCTTTCCAACACAAAGAAAGATGTAAACAAGGACAAAATTCCAATACCACATCAGTTTCCACAACAGCAAAGATCCGCTATGGTTTAATATAAAAGGATTAACTGTAATGAGGGTGAGGTGGATGGGGAGAAATGGAAACTAGAACCAGATACATCCATGGAATCAGAGGCCAACCCAGCTGGTGTGTAAACGTTCAGCCAGAATGCGGTATCTGGAGGATATGGAACCGGCAGCAGGCCAGGAAGGCAGCCGGCATCAGGCCTGTTAAACAGAGAATGTGGGTGTTGTAAGCCAATGGACAGCTGGAACACACAGCCTTGGAAAATCCAGGAGCGGGCAAAAATTGGGAAATCATGGCAAGCCTTGAGAAAGTGTGTTGCTTATAGCAAGGCCCCAACTTCAGTGCTGGGGTTTTCTAGGTCTGCCCTTTAGTTTCTACAGGGAAGTGATGAAAACAGAATTCAGATCCTTGAGCTACTGAGATATTCACTGAAGGCCCAAGTTTCAGGACTCAACAGGACAAAAGAAATATTCAAAGGCTGGATTTTGGGGGACAGAGTGAGACTTACAAACAAAGCAGGAGCCTGATACCTAGAACTAGGACCAAATTTCACACTGAGCATGGTTGCCTTATGTTGAAGTCCCAGAGTGTTAATATAAAGCTCTAGTTGCCCTCCACAATGACTGGGATGGATCCCAGAACCTAGAGGTGGGAGTCACATGGCAATAGCCACTGGGTGAAAAGGGGTTAGCAGGACTGGCAGGCCCAGAGAGTAGAAAAGGCAGTTAGAGACTACATCTTTCAGCTCTGGACTGTTAGGAGCATTTTAGAAAAATACTAATTAACTGACTTAGGGAATAGCAATTGAAAGTATCCAGTGAAAAAGCCGACCTTTCCAAATGACTGACTCAGTCACTGGGGCAAGGGGGAGAAAGACAATCCTACGGTGCTCTCCGGGGCTCTCAAAATGTTTATGAATATTGCCACACAAGCTTCCTATTTTATAAACCAGAAGCTAATGCACAGAGAGGCTAAATCGTTTGCCCAAGGTAGCACACTCTATCGTGCCCATAAAATATAAGAGCAGGACAAAAATCCCGGGAACTAATTTTGCTAAGTGTTAACCCTCTTAGCCATGCATAGAAGCCATTAATAATGTTACACTTAGCATGTCAAAGTTAGCAGCCATGACATACTACCAAATCGCCATTTGACATTTGCTCATCTCTTGGCTAATCCTGTTAAAATTATATTTTCTGACTAGCTCATAGTCCTCCTGGGGACTGAGAGTACTCGACAGCAGATGCTCTCTCCCGCCTGAAAAGGACAAAGCTGAATGTACAAAATCTAATAACCCCACCCAAGCCCACCTTGGAGCAGAGTCATGCAAACTGCAGCTCTGATCCATTTTTGTGTGGCAATTATCTACTTTAGACATTATGGCCCACGTATCCTGCCAACGATCCAGATGCAGTAAGTATCCACGTCTTCCCCCAGACCGGCCCTTTTTCTTTGTCTTAGTGAAACCAACATTTTCCTGCTCACTCAGACTTGGAACCTCATATATCCTTCCCCAGTGTCTAGTCTCCACAATCTTTCTCCTGCTCAACCCTTCCTTTACGTTGCCAGATAACCATTCTGGCGAATCCCGGCATCAACTCATACCCAGCAGTCTCCTATTACCACCAATTTCTCCTCTTCTAAACCATTCTACCTTCCACCAACAAATTAATCTCCCTAATCCACTTTTCTTAAAAGCCTTTAATTCCCTTCAGGACTAAAGGGATACTCCTTAGCCGGGCAAAGTCCCCGGCAACCTGAATCACGATTTTTTCCAACTTAACTGCTGCTACTCCCCAGCATGAACCCTTTTTATTGGTGAATATCAGTATAACTATTTATGCTTACCAGCCCACTCATTTATTAATTTCTGCCACCGTGCTTTTACTAACACCATTTGCCTTACTTAGAAAACGTTACCCCTCCACCTGCCCACTAAAATTCACTATGACTACTCCAAACACATTCTTCTATTTTTTGAACAGCCTAGAGCACTCACATGTTCCACTCATTTAGCACTTAATTATGTGCTACTTCAAATCCCTCCATCTAAACTGTACATTCCTTGAGGGCAAGGCACTTCTCAGCATGTTCCACAGGGCCTAGTAGAGAAAGCTGTTAGCATCAATTAACACTTAGTTCATATACATTGATTAAACAAAGCACAGAAACCAATGGCTTTCCAATTAGAGATTTTAATCTGATTTTTCTTTTTCTTTTTTCTTTTTTTCTTTTTTTTGAGACGGAGTCTTGCTCTTGTTGCCCAGGCTGGAGTGCAATGGCGTGATCTTGGCTGACTGCAGCCTCCACCTCCCGGGTTCCAGCGATTCTCCTGCCTCAGCCTCCCAAGTACCCGCCACCACGCCCAGCTAATTTTTGTATTTTTAGTAGAGACGAGGTTTCACCATGTTGACCAGGCTAGTCTTGAACTTCTGACCTCAGGTGATCCACCCGCCAGGGTCTCCCAAAGTGCTGGGATTACAGGCGTGAGTGACCATGCCCGGCCTAATCTGTTTTATCATTCATTTGGTAACTCTTCAACATTTCAAAGCATTTCACCAGCTTAGAATAGCAGTTCAAGGAAAGAAAAAATAATATGAAATGAAGGTGAAGATAATTTGGAAGAGAAGGCTGGGCGTGGTGGCTCACACCTATAATCCCAACACTTTGGAAGGCCTAGCTGGAAGGATCACTTGAGCCCAGGAGTTCGAGACCATCCTGGGCAACATGGGGAAACCCCATCTCTACAAAAAATACAAAAATTAGCTGGGTGTGGTGGTGTGCACCTGTGGTCTCACTTATGCAGGATGCTGAAGCAGGAGGATCACCTGAGCCTGGGAAGTCGAGGATTCAGTGAGCTGTGATGGCACACTCTAGCTTCAGTGACAGACTTAGACCCTGTCACAAAGAAAAAAAAAAGGAAAGCAAAGAAAAGGAAAAAAAGAAGTGCCCTAGAATTCTTACGTGAATCTCTTTTAGCCATTTGCTGTGTATTGCTTTAGATCACATCAGGAAAACAAATATCAAATGGAAACTTCCCAAATCTTGCATAATATAGTTATAAAATACCGTCATCTGGATATGGAGCTAAACAAGTGAAAATAAAATACTTTCTTACTAACTAGGAGATGATTCTTCTTGGAAATCTCAACCCAATCTCCTTTTTTTTAAATGTCAACTCCATATGATGAATAATGTAAAATATGTTTTTAGTGACACCAACTAGTTTAGTAATTCTTGTTATGGTTTTGTGTCATCCTGAGAGTGTCTTCTGTTATGTCTCAAAAAAATAATTCACTTTTCTTAAACTTACCACACTTTGGGAGCAGGGCGATGAAAGGAAAGGGAAAGCATACAAGATATTGCGAAACTCCCCAAATATTGTGAATCCCTAAATTAAAAATAATATACACATGCATTGTTTTTCATCTTTTGACATTAAATGATTCTTCTATGCCAGTCTGATGTCTAATGTGCCTCACTATATCACATGAAAGAGCTTGTTTATCTTTTTTTTTTGAGACAGGTTCTCACTCTGTCACCCAGGCTGGAGTGCAGTGGTGCGATCTCAACTCTGCACCCTCCACCTCCTGGGTTCAAATGATTCTCATGCCTCAGCCTCCTGAGTAGCTGGGACTACAGGAGAGCGACACTACGCCCAGCTAATTTTTGTATTTGGTGGAGACAGGGTTTCACCACGTTGGCCGGGCTGACCTCAAACTCCTGACCTCAAGTGATCCGCCTGCCTCGGCCTCTCAAGGTGGTGGGATTATAGGCATGAGCCAGCGCGCCCGGCCCTGTTTATCTTTCTATTTCAGCGGTGGGTAGCATAATTCCAACAGGACCTACTAGGCCAACTGATGTGGCCGGATGATTCTCTGAAGAGTTCACCCCCTGTGTTAGTAGCTACCAGTGTCATCCCGAGCGCCTCCCTGTAGTTAAGTAGAAATGAGAGTTGTCACCTTTGGAGGCCAGATGCCTGTCTCCTCTGGCAAGGAACACCAGGAACATCCTTTGGTGAGAAGGTGGTGTTCCTAATGGAAAGAGCCTGGGGACTGGAATCAGATGAACATGTGTTTTAATCCACCTTCTGCTACTTTCTAAATTAGTCCTAGCCCCAAGTCAAGGAATCCAAGCAGAATTGAAGAGTCCCGGGGAATTCAAGGTTGCAGACTCATTGCATTTCATTTTGATGGCTGGAGCTTTTCCTACTGACAAAAGAACGTCCCAATGACGTCATAAAAGAGCTTTCCTTTGGAGATTTTCACTGCTTTCTTTATGGAAACCTTGACAGTACATGGGAACATATTTCTTATTAGTTTTTTTTTTTGTCCATTTGGGGTTTTGATTTTAGCGGGGTTTTGTTTTGTTTTGCCTCACCTTCTGTCACCAGGATTCAGTAGCTGTTAATATACATAAGTATTTTCTAATTATGTACAAATAATATGTTTTGTATATACATTATAGGAGGGTGATATATATCAGTATAAAATCTCTCAAATCAATAAAGATCATGACGCAAAGTAAAACCTCCCTGTTCTTCCAGTTTTCTTGCTCCCTTTATCTCAATATTTCCTTCCTGTAAACTCATTATATGCTTAGGTCCTATGACAAGTGTTTCTCAATGTGTATATAGTCCATGAATGACCCCAAGTCAAAATCTTCTATTAAAAACAGAATCCTGGCCGGGCGCGGTGGCTCACGCCTGTAATCCCAGCACTTTGGGAGGCCGAGACGGGCGGATCACGAGGTCAGGAAATCAAGACCATCCTGGCTAACACGGTGAAACCCCGTCTCTACTGAAAATACAAAAAAATCAGCTGGGCATGGTGGCGGGCGCCTGTAGTCCCAGCTACTCGGGAGGCTGAGGCAGGAGAATGGTGTGAACCCCGGAGGCAGAGCTTGCAGTGAGCCGAGATTGTGCCACTGCACTCCAGCCTGGGTGACAGCGAGACTCCGTCTCAAATCAAAAAAAAAAAAAAAAAAAAAACACACACACACACACACACACACAGAATCCTAGAGCCAGGTGCCATGGTGCCCACTGATAATCCCAGCTACTTGGGAGGTTGAGATGGCATGATCACTTGGGCCCAGGAAGTTGAGACTAGCCAAGGCAACATAGTGAGACCACATCTCCAAAAACAAACAAACAAACAAAGAAGCATATAATCTAAGTTATGGTGCTTTATACATAGGGTATTGAAAAACTCTCTCAGTGTTGGGTATCTCTGAAATAATTAGTATAAACACCTATTGTTCTCTATCTTTTGATATTAAAAGATAGAATTCCAAGCAGCCAATAGAATACTGAAGTATCTTTTAATTAACTAATAAGGATTGATCTTTAAAATATATGGTGAAGTGGCTGGGTGCTGTGGCTCACACCTGTAATCCTAGCACTTTGGGAGGCTGAGGCAGGCAGATTGCTTGAGCTCAGGAGTTCAAGACCAGCCTGGACAACATGGTGAAACCACATCGCTACCAAAAAAAAATACAAAAAATTAACTGGATGTTGTGGTACATGCCTGCAGTCCCAGCTACTTGGGGGGCTGAGGTGCAGGGATCATGTGAGCCCAGGAGGTCCAGGCTGCAGTGAGCTGAGATCATGCCACTATACCCAAGTCTGGGTGACAAAGTGAGATCCTGTCTAAAAAAAAAAAAAAATATATATATATATATGAAAAAAGGTATAGAACAGCATGTGTCATAAGAGAAAAGAATATATTGCATGTGATTATCTGTGTACTGAATGTCCCTAGCAGAACATGTGAGAAAATGGCAGCAGGAATTGCCACAGCGGTAAGAGACCTTACCTTTGATTGTATATCTTTTTCCTTAATGACTTTTACATCATGCACATGTTATCCTTTTCTTTTCTTTCTTTTCTTTCTTTTTTTTTTTTTGAGACACAGTCTCACCCTGTCACCCAGGCTGGAGTGCAGTATCAGCCCCCTCAATCTCCACCTCCTGAGTTCAAGCCATTCTTGTGCCTCAGCCTGTCGAGTAGTTGAGGTTACAGGCAGGCACCACCACATCCAGCTAATTTTAGTAGAGTCAGGGTTTCACCATGTTGGCCAGCCTGGTCTCAAACTCCTGACCTCAAATGATCTGCCCACCTTGGCCTCCCAAAGTACTGGGATTACAGGCCTAAGCCACTGTGCCTGGCCCATGTTACCCATTTTTAAAAAGTAGTAACCTAGGGGAGAAAGCCAATTCCTACCTTGTACCCAAGACTTGCTAAATTGAAATCTCTCACGTGGAGCCTGGAGACATGCATTTTTAACAATCTTCTTTATTATTCTGCAAACTGGTATTAAGAAGCACTGTCCTTGGCCTTTCCTTTTTAAACGCTTCTTTCCTTTTTTTCCTCTGAGCTTCCTACCATCACCACCACCACCTCTTCTCCTCCCCTCATTTCCTCATCCATGGTGGATCTCATAGTTTTGCAATTCAATCATTCCACAGCTAGTGATTTTTCACTCCTTTCTCCCCAACCTTACCATCGGCCAAAACTATGGCACTGGATGGATTTGCTTTCTCTGCCACCAGCATGCAGGCTAACACTTTCCAGGTTGTGACCCTAACTGTTACCTGGACTCCTGGCAGTTCTCTGGTTCTTACTCAGCACTTCTTGTGTCTTTCTTAATGACTTTTAAAATCTCACCAACGCCCTTCACACAACCCACACCACCCTGGCTCCCATAGAAAACACAGAGGATGTCAGACTGTAATTCCTCAGTCTCCTGCCGCCTCCCACTTATAAATTTATTCATATATACAGTCATCCTTCGTTTTCTTTTTTCCTTTTGAAGTGTTGTTCTGCCTGAGAAAATGGCTTCACCTGTGCTCTCCACCCCACCACCTAAACCCCACTGGGTTTGTTAACCTTGAGCCCTTAGGTACCACCAGCTTTCCCTTTCTGCTGGCACTTTCCTCCAGCCCAGAAACAGGCACTCTTATCCTCAGGGCTACTTCCTCCTCTCCCTCGCAGCCAACTGTCTTAAGAGTGAAACAGTGTTTTTCACCTGCCTTGACCTTCACTCTCATCACTGCTTGTGCCCACGTCATCAATGATTTCCTAGTTGCCAAATCCAGCAGGCATTTTTCAGTCCCTGGCTTATTTAATCTCTTTGCTTCCAGGTCACTGCTCCCTCTCCCTGGTTTCCCCCTTTCTAATTACCCTAGACTTGAGTATCCTTTATGGAATCCTCATCTTCCCTCTACTTCTCAGGGTTGTCAGAAAATAAATAAGGGGAAAAATATCTCATCCACTTCAGCATTCTTTTTGATCCAGAAGAAGATGAGACAGCCTCCCAGCCTGAATTATGTAGTGACCCTCAGCCTGTGGAATGACTAGGAAATGAAAACAAATTCCTTATGAGGGGTGATTAGAAATATGACATCTCAAAATATTGTGAAAATCATTGTCTGAAGAACAGAAAAATGAGCTCTGCTTTAAACATGACAGCTATATTCTAAATTTGCTTTTTGGGTTTTTTTTTTGTTTTGTTTTTTGTTTTTTTCTGAGAAGGAGTCTTGCTCTGTCGCCCAGGCTGGAGTGCAGTGGCCAGATCTCAGCTCACTGCAAGCTCCGCCTCCTGGGTTTTACGCCATTCTCCTGCCTCAGCCTCCCGAGTAGCTGGGACTACAGGCGCCCGCCACCTCGCCTGGCTAGTTTTTTTGTATTTTTTAGTAGAGATGGGGTTTCACCGTATTAGCCAGGATGGTCTCGATCTCCTGACCTCGTGATCCGCCCGTCTCGGCCTCCCAAAGTGCTGGGATTACAGGCTTGAGCCACCGCGCCCGGCCGGGTTTTGCTTTAAATCCCTCAGTCCTAATAGCTTCGAGTTTACTAGGAATTCTTAAACTTCCTAATCTCTAATTTATGCAAAGTTTTTATAAGCATTTATTTATTTATCTATCCATTCTTCCTTCGGACTTGTATTTTGAAAACCTGACAACTTATTGAGAGTTTGCTCGGGCCAGCCTCTCTACGATTTTACATCCAATTGGTCTTTTGTATTTAGTTTTAATCCTAAAAGTAACACATTCATGGTATTTTTATCTGAGAAATATAGGAGAGAGAAAGCTTAGTTAATAGGCCCACAACCCAATCACAACCAGTGTTAAAGTGTGATAACTTTTGTCCTGGTCTCTCCAGCCTTTCTCCCCTCTGCTTCTGTACTATATTCTAATTGGAGTTCGGAGGCTGATTTGGAAAGTTTTTATATCAACACATGCCATGTGCTTTGGCAGTTTGCTAAGTCTGAGAAACTTCAGAGACATTTTTTCCTTCTGACTTACCCATGTGTTTCACTTAGATTCTTGGAAACATTCTCTATGCTACATGGCTACTAGCCCGCAGCTTCAAGTAACAGAAAATTCTATTCAAACTCACATCGACAATAAGGAAGATGATTGCTTCGTACAACTGGAAGTCCAGGAGGCAAGCAGGCTGCAGGAGCAGTTTAATTTAGTGGCTCTGAATCTATCTCTCTGCAATGCCCTTTGATGACCTCCTATGTGTGTTGGCTTTGGCCTTAGCTGGTTTCTCTCATGGAGGCAAAATGGCTATAGCCATTACAGGTTTCACATAGCAATGCCATCAATTAGAAGTTCACCTAAGAGCAAGGAAATTTCCCTCCCGGGAACTTCCAACATACCTTTGGTTACATCCTTATTCTTGAGTCAACCCCTGTCCTCAGGGCACTGCCATACACTGACTCATTCTGGCCTGGGTTCCCGAACCAATTACTGCCAGGAGAGTGGAATTATCCTTAGACCAGTCAGTCCCAAATGTGAGCTGAGGTATAGGGTATATGCTGGGAGGGATAAATGCCTACATAAAACTGAATTGTGTTAGGAATCAGAGAGGAGGAATAGATGCTGAATGCCTGTTTCAGAATACCGTCATCAAACACGCATATTGTCAGATTTTTGGATCTTTGGTAATTTGATAATTGAAAAATGATGGCTCTGTGTGGCTTTAATTTGAATTTCTCTATTGTGAGTGAGGCTGAGCCACTTGCATGTACCTAGGAGCCGTGTGTACTTTTTCTCCTCAGGTCCTGCCTGTTCATATTCTGTGCCAATTTTTCTTTTCTTTTTTTAAATTTTAACTCTTACTTTAGATTCAGGGAGTACATGTGCAGGTTCGTTACAAGAATATATTTCCTGTTACTGCGGTTTGGTGTATGATTGAGCTTGTCACTCAGGTAGTGAGCATGGTACCTAATAAATAGTGTTTCAACTCTTGCCCCCCTTTCTTTCTTCCCTCCTTGTAGTCCCCAGTGTCTATCGTGCCTGTCTTTATGTCCAGGTATACTCAATGTTTAGCTCCCACTTATAAGTGAGAACATGTGGTATTTGGCTTTCTGTTTCTGCATTAGTTGGCAGCTGTATCCATGTTGCTTAAAAGGACATGATTTCATTCTTTTTTGTGGCTGTGTAGTATTCCATGGTGTATACATGGCACATTTTCTTTATCTAGTTACTGCTGGTGTCTTTGTCCATTTTTCTATTGCATTGTAGGTCTTTTGCTTTCTTATTTGTAGGAGCTCATTATATGTTAGGGAAATTAGTTTTTGGATCTGTAATAGAGCTAGGCATATTTTTGCAGTTTGTCATTTTTTGACTATGTTTATGCAGAAATTTTGATGTTGAAAGATTGAATTTATCAATCTTTTATAATTCTGGATTTAATGTCATCATTAGAAATGCCTTCTCCACTTTAAGGTGAATAACTCTCTTTTAGTTTTTTTCCAATACCGTGATGGTATCATTTTATGAATTTAAATATTCATATCCACTTGGAATTTATCCAGGTCAGGTGTAAGGAATAAATTCAACTTCGATATTTTTCTCATTTGATTGACTTTCATTTTATACTGTTCCATGATGACAGCTGCTTCTTGTTTTGTGACACTCAATGTTTTGCCAATATTCTCTACAGTTGTTTTAAAAATCTGAGTTTTCATTGACTTTAATTAGCAAAACAGTAACTCACAGGGTTTCTGTAAGTTACCGTAGGCCATGATATATTTTAGGGGTTGGGGAGAGGATTTCTTTGAAATCACACAAAGAATAATGCTTGTTGCATTTTAATAATCATTGCTTTTCGGAAATGTGCTTACTCAGGTCCTTTACTCACTATGCAAATCATTAAAAACAATAACGTACGGTTCAGTGATTTAAGGTACTTAAAACTGGCACATTAAAAGTTCTACTTGTCAACTTAGGCCCTTTTTAGATGTGGGATGATGAATCTTTTTTACTCTCCTATAGGACTGGGGGAGGTAGTTTGTCCTTGGTTGCATTCTAAGACTCTGCTGAGTCCCAAAGTCTTTTGTTGTTGTTGGAGACAGAGTCTTGCTCTTTTGCCCAGGCTGGAGTGCAGTGGCACAATCTCAGCTCACTGCAACCTCCACCTCCTGAGTTCAAGAGATTCTCCTGGCTCAGCCTCCCGAGTAGCTGGGATTATAGGCATGCATCACCATGCCTGGCTAATTTTTTTGTATTTTTAGTGGAGGCAGGGTTTCGCCACGTTAGCCAGGCTGGTCTCGAACTCCTGGCCTTAAGTGATCTGCCTGTGTCGGCCTCCCAAAGTGCTGGGATTATAGGCATGAGCCGCCATACCCGGCAAGCCCCAAAATCTTAATCAAGAAACAACCCACCATGGGGGGATGAAGCCCCCTTTAAGACTATAGAGGATAGGGGAGCCCACCAGCAAAGACAAACAGAGACACATCTCTGTTCCTTAAGCTGTGGATTTTGATAGTGGGACTGGCCAAATCCAAACACTCAGAAACACTCTATTTAACTGCCTTTCACTGCACAGAGAATGAAATATGCATTGTGATTCTTTAGTGGGATAGAAACTAACGTCTATCCACAACAACAGGATGTCATGGTCACTACTGAGTAGAAATCTTTTGACAAGTACAAACAGACCTCTGCTGTAGCACTGTCACATTGCATTATAGTTATTTGTTTACTTTTCCGTCTTTCCCAGGAGCCTGGGATTTCTTTAAGGGCAGAAGCTCTTTGTCTTCTTTGAACCCTACAGCTTAGTACACTCACCCCTGTGTGTTGGAATGTGCTCATTGTATGCTCTTTCTCTATGTGGGCAGTCTACTTACACATCCCACTCTTTAGTACTCACTGCCGAGCAGCCACCATGTGTCAGCCACTGAATGAAGGCACTTCACATCACTGCCTTTTAAAAATTCTCACAATAGTTCTCTAAGGTAGGTACTTCTATTTTCCCCATTGTAATAGTGAGGGAACTAAGGGACAATAGATAGGTCAAGTAACTTGCCCGTGGTCATGCGGATAACAGGTGATGGAACCAAGACTCAAACCCCAAGGGGTCTAACTCCAGTGCCCACTGCTCACAACAGCTACACTCCATTGTTTCTCCCCAGTGTGTTGGGAAGAAAATAAATTCTATATAAAACAAGTACTTACATTTTGCCTTCTAGAAGAGTGGCATAATTTATCTCCTGGGATATGAGTTGTTTTTGTGATTGCTGTTGTTTGTTAGAAAAATGCTTTGATGTTCCTATTTCAGTAATCCCACTCCCACTCCACCCAGGGCAGAGGAAGAAGGGAGTGAAACAAAGAAGGCTAAATTAGTTTGTATGAGAGAGAAATAGGAATTTGTGGGGTTTTTGCTGGCTACTCAGAGAGATAGCCTAAGGATCTGAAAAAGAAGATTGAGATATGAGAGGGTGGAGAACTCTGGCCACTCCACGGGCCAGCTAAATCCTACACAAGTTCAAGGGCAGCAGGAAATTTCCTTTGGGGAGGAAGACGAGAAATTCAAAAACAATGCTGACCTATCAGCAATGCTTTGCAACCCACAATAAGCATATGTAAGAGGGATTTTTCAGGCAGGAAGAAAGAAAAATCATATCCAAAGTGAAACAGAATGGTCCAGGGAGTCATGGGGAGGGCAGCAAAGGCCGGGGCTGAAAGCAACAGTTTGGAACAGGACATAGCAGTGAATCAAGCAAAGAGTCTCTTAGCCCACAGCTAAAACAAAGTCACCCATCAACCTACAGGAAATATTGTAACTTTCTACCATTGGCTGGGGGACTTGAACAAAACTGTCTCCCAGGTCAGGCTCACACCTGTGATCTCAGCACTTTGGGAGGCCGAGGCAGGGGGAATCGCCTGAGGTCAGGAGTTCGAGACCAGCCTGGCCAACATGGTGAAACCCCATCTCTACTAAAAATCCAAAATTATCCAGGCGTAGTGGCACATGCCTGTAATTCCAGCTACTCGGGAGGCGGAGACAGGAGAATTGCTTGAACGCAGGCGGTGGAGGTTGCAGTGAGCCAAGATCGCACCACTGCACTCCAGCCTGAGCAATAGAGTGAGACTCCGTCCCAAAAACCACCACCACCACAACAACAACAACAGCAAAACTGTCTCCCAAAATCTGAGGACATGGGGATATCTGGTTATAGCAACACCCTTTTTTCCCTTCTATAAATGAACCCCGTTGCAGTTTGCTCAGCTGCATCAGATAACAATTTCTACCAACGTGCTTATCATTTTAATGTCAGTGTAGATTAGGGCTTCATTAACCTCAGCCCTGTTAACATTTGGGGGTGAATAATTATTTGCTGCAGGGATAAAGGCTGGGCATTGTAGGATGTTTAACAGCAATAGCATCTCTAGCCTCTATCCACTAGATGCCGATAGCTTTAACACTCCAGCCCTAAGTTGGGAAAATCAAGAAGGTCTTTGGCTATTGCTGAGTATCTCATGGAAGATAAAAAGCTCTTCTCCTCCCCACCATCGAGAATCTATTGTGTAGATGTAGATCTTTATTTAGTGCAAACTCATATCCCGTGTTCTTGCATCAAAATATGCCTTTTTTAACCTTAAAAAAAAAGCAACAGCACAAGTTTGTGTAAAAATGACTCCCAAACTTCGAGTGTTTCTACTATCACACTAGCTTGCCCAACCTCCGAATTTCTGGGGAGTGGCCAGGAGTGATGCTGCAGCAAATTCCCAGTTTTCCAAGAATGTTTACACTGTATTTGTGTCGTAAGAGTGTTTCAGTTTTCGATTGCCTATATCTGCAGACATTGTAGTAGTATCGCCATTAACAGAACACTGTCGTTTTGACCTTACATACAAATAAGAATTGAGAGTTGGTTATACAAGCTTTCCCTATAAGCAAGAGTCCATTAGAAGTTTCATCATAAGCGAAGGGTATGTGTTAGGGATGAGTACCCAGCTATGATACATAGCAGGGCTTAAAGGTAGTATGTGCACTACCATAGTCGGATCTATCAGGAAAGCTGCACGATGAGCCACATTCTCCACTGATGTATTTTGGAGATATTAAAAATGGATGATATTCACACAAGCAGGCACACTGTCATAGGAGAACTCAGATTCAAACTTTGGTGAAACCCAGTATTTTCCAGGGAGGAAAACAAGGCAATAACTTATAATCACAGCAACTATTATTATCTCCATCAGCCACGGTCTTTTAGTGCTATTGCACAGCTGTAACTGCTGTATGTGATTACCCAGATAGCTTGCTGCAATTTGACCCATTCTTTCTGCTCAAAAAATACACTTTAGGCTGGGGGCGGTGGCTCTCGTCTGTAATCTAAGCACTTTGGGAGGCCGAGGCAGGTGGATCACCTGAGATCAGGAGTTCAAGACCAGCCTGGCCAACATCCCCGTCTCTACCAAAAATACAAAAATCAGCCAGGCATGGTGGCGCATGCCTGTAATCTCAGCTACTAGTTCTGAGGGGGAGCTGAGGCAGGAGGATCGCTTGAACCTGGGAGGCAGAGGTTGCAGTGAGCCGAGATCGTGCCACTGCACTCCAGCCTGGGTGACAGAGCAAGACTCCATCTAAAAAAAAAAAAAATTTTTTTAAAAATGCACTTCAATACAAGAAAATGAGAGACTCTGACTTATGATTTTAAATTATCACTATCAAATATAATTCTTTTGTTAATGACAAATTCTTGTGCGAAACATCTCACAACTGATTGCCATGCAGTGGAACAGAACCTGTTTACTGGGAAGGGTGTAGGATTGGGATTCAGAGAGACTGTGTTCACTTCTGGATTGTAACTCACTGCCTGTTGCTTAAGAAAGCAAGTCTATTTTCTCATCTGTGGAATGCATAAAATAACCTCTTTATCTCAGGCTTACTGAGAGAATTAAATCAGGTTTGAAACAGTATGCTGTAAATTGCCAGGCAAGTGTCAATCATTGCCATTGTCTCCCACAACTGCCAGTTCCTTGCATGGGCCACCATGTCTGTAGCATAGCCCCATAGAGTGTCTGGATTTTTCCTGCTACAAGCCCACAGAAAAACCTCCTCAGTGATGCAATACATATGTTAATTTCTTAAGGTTAAAAAATCATTTCTCTAAATTGAGGTGAGTTGATACACTTTTCCAACCCAAATGTCAGGTCTACTTCAGCAGCTGCTAAAGGAAAGAAATTACCCCTACTCCTATTTCTCTCTGCTCCTGCAGAGTAAAACAGCAGCTAAAAATGAAGATTCTCTGACACTATTTCCTTTCTCAGCATTATAGGCCGGTATCTGGGATCTGACATTAACCATTAGGAATTTCTTCAGCAGCAGCAGACTGGGAAAAGCAACTGCCAGTACTAAAGGAATACATTAAAACTCTTAAAAAAGAAAAAGTCACGAAGATAGATGAATATGCTGAGTTGACTCATACTCTTCGATATAGAGTAATCATCTTGATGGTGACATTCATCCTGACTATGCTAAACAGGTGACCTATTCTATCAGTGATGGCATCCAGAGCCATTGAAACACAATGTACATCATTATGTCATATATGAGGGGAAACTTGACTAAGGTTCCAAGATCCCAGGGGTTTTAATTAATAGGAAAATTTGATTCAATAGTAGTCATTTAAAAAATGAAAGGAAAACAAGGGGAGGGAGTGATAAGGGTGGGAAGCATAGACAGGAAGCTGTATATAATGCCCTGAAGGCTTGCAGTTGGCAGTATTGTAAGTCAGGGCCAGATTATCTAGGAGACTGAAACAGCCACAGAGAAAGAGTCCGGGAGCTACCAACGCAACCATTCTAATCATGTTATCTCATCAAGCAAACTCCACTTCCTTTCTTTATCGTCTACTTTCTAAGTGCTCACTAGTGGCTCCACTACCGGCTTTCCTTGCAGAAATAAGAGGCTCAACTATTCCTGTTGGGGTAAAATGATGAGAAAATATCTCAGGATATTTCTGACTCTCTTTTCTCCACCCCCATGAACATCTCTTCTCTCCACCCCCATGAACATTGGCCCCCCCCGCCCCAGGGCCCCAATTCTGCTTTTCTTCACTTAAAAAAACTTCAAACCAGGCCGGGTGCAGCGCCTAACACCTGAATCCCAATGCTTTGAGAGATTCAGGTGGGCAGATCCCTTGGGCCCAGGAGTTCGAGACCAGCCTGGGCAACATGGCAAAACCCTGTCTCTACAAAAAATACAAGAAATGAACTGGGCATGGTGGTGTGTATCTGCAATCCCACCTGGGGTTACTCAGATGGCTGAGGTGGGAGGATCAACTGATCTTGAGAGGCCCAGGCAGCAGTGAGCCGTGATCACACCACTGCATTACAGCTTGGACGATGGAGTGAAACCCTGTCTCAAAAATAAAAAAATTAAAAAAAAAAACCTTAAATCATCCCTTTTCTGTGAAGCCTTCCTTGAACTCTCCAGCACATACTAACTTTTATGTTTCTTAATACCTACAACTTGTACATAACACAGCAAATGGACATAGTAGACATATTTCTGTCTCATGTGTGCTGACCTTTTCCTCCCAAATAGATTATAAATACCTTGAGGACCGGACACATTTTAAACTTCTTGAAATCACCTGCCAAATTCTGTGATTTGGTGATTAGCATGACTGGGAGCAACTTAGGCCCTAGAGTATCTCTATAGTTGGGGAGAATATAAAAAACTTTGGAGGCACTAAAAATGCAAAAATGCAAAGCAGAGTATGAGTTTCTCAACATGATAGCATCAAATCAGCCTTGCTGTTGGACCTACACAAACCTTTTCTATGATTCTAGTAGCCAGTCTTATTTCTGAAGATCAAGTCCCTAACAGCCTGCGCCTCGGTCCCTTTCCAGTGACTCTTGTTGATATCTCATTTGTTCTAGATTGTGTGCTTTCTCCTGCTAATCCTTTAAAAAAAAAAAAACAAAAACCCAAATCCTGCCTCTGAACCTCACCCTTGAAGGTGCAGTCCCTGCTACCCACTATCCTGAGCAGCCCATTTGGATTTCACAGCTGCCCAGGCCTCTGTAGTGTGAGGGCTGTGCTCCACCCACCTATAGTTAATCACACACCCTACCTAGCACTGGTTGGCAAATCTGCTTCTTTGGTCTGACTCTGCCAAGAGCTTCTGGAAATGCCTGCCTTGCTCCTGGGCTCCTGGCTGGTCTCTGTATCCTTTCCATTTTGCCATCAACTGAGCCATCATTCTGAGATTTAAGAAAAAAATTCCCCTCAATATTAAAGACATAGTAGACACATATACATGCAAATACCCATACTCATAAGTTCCTTTATCATTGAGAAAATTTTTCCTACCTTCCTAAATTTATATTCTCCCTTTTCAGGCATTTAGCATCATCTCTAGGTCTTCCAATGTTACACTAGGAATTTTCTTTAAATCAAAGTGGCCCTTAGAGGTCATTTACCGCAACCTTCTTATTTTACTCCTGGTCTCTACTACCCTACCTTTACGCATCCATTTAGAAGCTAGTGGCAGAGGATTTTCCCTAATGATGCCTTTATCAAGGGATTTTCTGTGTCTGTTAGTAAATTACCATGATGCTAGAAGATTTTACAGAAAGTCTCAACTTAGTAATCAGCTACCATCAAAATACATTTATCTATTATTAAGGTAAGACAATTTCCTTCTCAGCCCCAGAAGTGAGGCACATGCACACAAGTATGCACACACCCACACACACTCACACACACTCACAATGTGATCAGCCAGCTCTCTGTCTGGAACAATCAAAACACCTCCCAGCTGGAATGACAGCATCATTTTATTGATGCTGAAATAGGAGGGTGATAAAGCACGTCTCAGCAGGCATAGCAGAAATGCACTGCTTTTATGATTCACATTTCAAAAATGACGCCATGGGACCAAAAATGCAAAGCAGAGCTTATTACGTGCCAGCAAAAATGGAGTGAAGGGTAGTCACCTCAGTTGTGCCTTTTAAGCTCTAAAGGAAGCAACACCACTGCCAATTTTCCCTCCGCACCCTGAGGTTGCAATAGACACTTGGATTTGTCTACAGCCATTACTTCATTGTTCTCTGTGCTGTGAGTGGGCTAAGAAAATGATGTTGTTTCCTGTGTGATGATCTTGCTAGAGCTTTGGAGGTGTTAAGGAGAATTGCAAAGAAACAGAATCACTAGTACAGTCATCCTTCATCCCTGGTTGTAGGGGGTGGGGAGAGATTAAGCTTCCAGGACTCCAGGATACCAAAATCTGGGGGATGCTTAAGTCCCTGATATAAAATGATATAGTACTTGTATATAACCTATGCACATCCTCCCATACTTTAAGTCATCTTTAGATTACTTATAATATCTAATACAACGTAAATGCTATGTAAATATGTTATACTGTATTATTATTTTTTATTGTGTATTATTATTGGGTTTTTTTTTTTTTTTTTTTAGTGTTTTTCATCCTCAGTTGGTTGAGTCTGTGGATGCAGAACCTGTAGATATGGACAGGCAGATATACTGTCCTCCCTAGCTCTACCGCTTGATGAGGGGCTGTTATTGGCCCCTGCAAGAGACTGAATGTCCCCAAATTTATAGGTTGAAACCTAATTCTCCACATCATGGTATTTGAAGGTGGGACTTTTGGGAGGCGATGAGATGTAGCCCTCACGTATGGGATTAGCACCCTTTTAAAAGAGATCCCAGAGAGGTCCTTTGTCCCTTCTGCCACATGAAGACAGCCATCTATGACCAGGTAACAGGCTCTCACCAGACACAAAATCTGCTGGCACCTTGATTTTGGACTTCCCAGTCACCAGAACTGTGAGAAATACATTTCTGTGGTTTATGAGCCATTCAGTGTATAGTATTTTGTTATGGCAGCCCAAATGGACAACACACCCACGCTTTCCAAACCCAGAATCCACAGGGTATGTGTGCTGCTTCTCTCTGCTTTCCTTGGGGAGAAAAGAACTCTCCCCTCTATAGAGAACCCCTGGGAATCCCCTCCCCTGGAGGTTTCTGGCTGCTTGCTTTTGACTTTAATTTCTCGTCTCTCACATGCAAGTAAGGAAAACAATACTGGGTTAACATTTTCTAAGCTGTACAACCTTAGGACAGTGCCATTGGAAGGAAAATAGGCTAGAAATCAGAAAAGATGGGCTTGATTCCTATGATTTCAGTCAGATCTTTGACATCAAGATATCACAAACCCTCTTTCTTCAAAGTGCAGGCACTGTTCGTCAGCTCACGTCATCCGTGGGCACTTAGAGCTCCTTGAGTAAGAAGTACTGCCTTCTCTAAACATCTCTGCATCTGGAGACTTATTCCTGGACATTGCTAATGAGTCAGTGAAAAAACTCCAAATGATCTATGTATCAATTTCTGTTTTACACTTTCAGTTTATACAATAAATGAGAAAAAGGGCTAAGCTCAATTTGCTGGAAGTTGACAGTCCATTTTTATTTTGAAATCATTTTTGGTAAATTTCGTACCAAAGGAGAGGCTTACAGCAAGAGAGTGGAAATGAAAGCAGAAATGAGAAAGCTTATATAGTCTCAATTTTCATGACTCTACAAACATTGATCAATCAACAATGCAGCTCATCCAGGAAAACCAAAACACTTTGTGGTAGGCAGAATTCTAAGCCTCTAAGGTTTCCTGCCTCTGGAATCCGTGAGCCTTCTCCCATTTACTTAATCAAACACCAACCTAGGTTCTGCTGTGAAGGGATTTTGCAGATGTAATTAAGGTCCCAAGATAGGGAGATTGTCTAGGTGGGCTTGATCTAATAGCGCGAGCCCTTTAACTGTGAGTCTGGAGGACAAAGACAGAAAAAGTCAAAGAGGTTTGAAGCATGAAAAGAATTCAACAAAAGGGAGATTCTCTATTGCTGGCTATGAAGATAAAAGGACCAGGTGGTAAGAAATGCGGCAGTTTCTAGGAACTGAGAGTGGCCCGTGGCTGACAGACAGCCAGGAAACAGGAGCCTCAGTCCCCTAACCACAAGAAACTGAATCTATGACAACCAGAATGAGCTTCGACAAGGCCCTTGAGCTCCAGATAAGAACACTGCCCAGATGACATCTTGATTTAGTCCTGTGAGAAGTTGAGTAGAGTCACGCCTTTCCCTGTTTTGGGGGGAAACCTGTAAAGTAATGAATGGGGAGTTGTTTTAAGGGGATAAATTTATGATGATTTAGCATGCAGCATAGAACTAAAATCCACGCTTCCTGAATGGTTTTAAAGCCTCTTAGCCTAAACCTAAGACCAAAACCCAACCTCCTTCAAAGAGAAGCCTGCCAACCTGTGAACCAAATCTATCAGACAAGCGTCTTGTGATTCAAAGTATAACCCACGGCCCAACAGCATACACGCGGCCTAAGAAATGCGGCATCTCAGGCCCCATCTGGATCTACTGAATCAAAACCTTCATTTTAACAAATCACCTAGTAACTTGTATACACATTAAAGTGTGAGAAGCACCTGTTAGCATTTTAATTCAGAGCTGGAGATCTGGAATCAGCAAAACCTGTCTTCCCACCCTGGCTCTACAGTTTTACTAGCTATGCGGACTTAGACAACTTGCTTAACCTCTCTGAACTTCTATTAATCGGTAAAATGGAGCAGATAATAATACTTACTTTATAGAGTTGTGGTGAGGATTAAATGGGACAGTATGTAAAGTGCTTTAGCCCTGCCTTTTGGCCTGTCGTTAGCCTGGCAAACAGTAAGGGCTTAATAAATTGTTGGTTATTATTGGATTGGGCACTAACGGCATCAGTTGAATGTAGAGGGAGTAGGTAAACCATATCTGTTGGAAACATGCAGGATCACTGTAGCCGGCATCCTCATCTGATGAAATATGTTGTCACGCGGCTCCTCAGAGACTGCAAAAGGTTGTGACCTTGGTTTTCTACCTAACACCAGGCTGGGTCAGCCATGCCATCCCATCCCAATGCCTTTAATCATCTGTGTATCCCCCCACCCTCTCCCTTGTCAGCATTTAACCTCACTGGGCTTGACCTCACTTAGCTAATGAGATCTGGCCAGAAACCATGGAGATGGTTGTCAGCAACTCGGGACAGGTGGTATCTCCAAATACCAATAGCAGCTCACTCCACAGAAAAGATAAAGAGATGTGCCAGGGGCAGAACACAGCCTGTTTAGCTGTTTTAGCAGAAATCTAAGGTTCTTCTTCTTTTTGTTGGAGGGAATGATGGCAATGGTGACAATGGTGTTGGTATTACTGAGTATAAGAACGAATGCATAAATCAACAGTGACAAATGACTAATACATAAGCGAGAGAGCATTTGTGATCAGTTCTGCAGAGGCCCGTTCCCCCTCCTGGTGGTTTCTTTGTTCTTGGCAAAGACTCCTCTCACTTGCTTTATTTCTCAGCCTGAGCCAAAGCAATCTCTATAGTTCAACATAAATAATGAGGGTGATATTGATAATAACAATAGCTCTCATTTACTGAGTGCTCCAAGTGCCAGGCACTCTTCATATATTATTTATACTCCTTATAACAACTCTTTGAGGTAGACATTATTATGTTCCTTTTTAGCCAAGGAAACAGAAGCCTCAGAGAGGTTAAGTGGCTTGCCCAAGTTTACACAGCAGATAAGATAGTCTTGGATTCAAACCTGAGTCTGTTTGACTCTGGTTTCTTCACTTTATCTCTGCAACACAGCTGTTGTCCTTGACTGGGCTCTTGGCCCTTTGCCTGGACACTGTATCTGGGCCTTCGACGCTACTGCCCAGTCAGCTCCTGAGCTGCCTTGCTCCTGTCCTTCCAGGTTTGCACCGCTTTGGCTTCTGTCTTTGCTCAGATCCTCACCTGTCTGGCCCCTGGAAACATACGGCGTTCACCTATTTCTTGTCGATCCACATGGTTCTGCCCACGGGTTTTTTCTTTTTTTTTTTTTTGAGATGGAGTCTCGCTCTGTCACCCAGGCTGGAGTGCAGTGGCGCCATCTCGGCTCACTGCAAGCTCCGCCTCCCGGATTCATGCCATTCTCCTGCCTCAGCCTCCCGAGTAGCTGGGACTACAGGCGCCCGCCACCAGGCCGGCTAATTTTTTGTATTTTTAGTAGAGACGGGGTTTCACCGTGTTAGCCAGTATGGTCTCGATCTCCTGACCTCGTGATCTGCCTGCCTCGGCCTCCCAAAGTGCTGGCATTACAGGCGTGAGTCACCGCGCCCGGTCCTTGCCCACGGGTTTTCTAATCTCACTGCTCATAAACATGCTTGCTGGGCCTGACTCATGAAAGAGTGGCTTGATGCTCCCAGATTCTGGGTAACTGTCCCTCATTCTAGACCTCCTGCCTCACGAGTAGAGTCTCCCCTATCGTCCAGCCTGACTCACCATTGAAGAAGAGTGTTTCCTGCCTATGTCAGAGAAACCAGCCACCCGGATTCTTCTATCTGCTCCTGCCGTGCTCTGTCTTGAATACTCTTCCTTTCTTTCAAAACCACATTCTATTGCCCAGCTTATACCTGACTCAAAACCCAACTTACTGCCCACAGAATAAGACCTCGACCTGGAATTATATCCTATTACTATCTGGCCTCACTGACCCTTTCAAGTTCCAACCTTATTTTCCAGCCAATTGTTTCCCATGCTTTCTCTGTGATTTTCTGCTGGGCCTTTTCTCCTGCTCTTCTCTGCCAGGAATGCTCATTTCCTTTGTGCTAGTTCAGGATCATCCAAGATCTAGCATAAAATCCATCTTCTTTACCAAAAATGGCCCTAATCCTCCCAGCTGGAAATGGTCTCTTCCTTTCATTGATCTACTGTGGCACTGTATCTAGTGACACTTAACAATTTTCTACATTTTGCCATAGTTAATTGTATACATACTTTTCCTCCCCTTTTACACTATAAGGTCTCTGAGCATCTGATTTTTTTTTCTTTTTTCTTTTTTGAGGCAGAGTGTTGCTCTATCGCCAGGATGGAGTGCGGTGGCGCAACCTCGGCTCACTGCAACCTCCGCCTCCTGGGTTCAAGCAATTCTCCCACCCTAGTCTCCTGAATAGCTGGGACTACAGGCGCACGGCACCAAACCCACCTAATTTTTGTATTTTTAGTAGAGACAGGATTTTACCATATTGGTTAGGCTGGTCTCAAACTCCTGACCTCAGGTGATCCACCCACCTCGGCCTCCCAAAGTGGTGGGATTACAGGCGTGAGCCACTGCGCCCGGCCTATTTTTTTCTTTTTGATGGCCTTACAGTGCCTAGCAAAATGACTTGCTCACAGTAAGTGCTTGATATAAATTTATAACAAAATTATATTTATAATATATTTATTAATATAAATTTATTATAAAT
>NW_016807544.1:539351-563451 GCF_001698545.2 Rhinopithecus bieti | reverse complement strand
AAATTTATATTAATAAATATAAATTTATTAATCCATCAGCTGGATGGATGGATGGATGGATGGGAAGGAGGTTATAGGAATTGAGACTCTGGCGGAGCTTTTTCAGTCAGGTAGCCATGACAGGAGAAAGGCTTCACCTTTCAGGTGAGTGTATGGTCATAATCACAGAAGGAAAAGAATAGCTTGAACCATAGCTTGAACCAGTTAACCATGCTGCCAATAAAATCAAGCCACATGTGTTTACCATGTTTTATGTTTACCAGGCTGCATCAGTAGGATGCTTTAAAATACGGGACAGAAATCCCGACTCAACCTCAACCTCAAACTAACTTTTATCATAAATAAATGTATTGGCTCCAATACAGGATGTCAAAGGCTGGGTAGGATTCAGGACTGGTGGATCCAGTGGCTCTTTCCAGCTCCCTGGTGTGCTATCCCCAATGCTGACTTCATTCTGGGGAAAGATCCCTGGGTTTTGGAAGGCTTCCAGTAGTTGCTGGGTTAATTGCTTCCCTTTTCACCTCCTACAAACTTCCTGTGACTCTTTCTTAAGGGTAAGAAAGCATATTTTCCAGAAGTGCTTAGAAAACTCTTTATGACTCATTGGTCCCAACTGGCCTTGGCCTGCCTACCCCAGACCCATTCACTAGAAACGGGGATGGGGATGGGGTTCACATCACTCAGGACCCACCCTAGAGCTGCAGTAGAACCTGTGATGGAGAGTCACTCCAACACCCCTTACACAGCAGACAGTTTTATGCGGGCCACTCCAATGAAAGGTTGGCTCTTATGACCTTCTCATTTTAGACACACAGTAAACAATGGAAAACATGTCATGCAAGATATCTCATTGTCACGGATCTTACAATATATCTCTTGCCTAAGAGTCTTTCGGTGTTTGTTTTGCAAATCCATTGGTTAGTCAACAGGGTTTATGGAACACATGCTGTTTAGATAGTGTTATTCTAAGCACTGTACAAAGTTAGAAAAACAAGACAATGCAGCTACTTAAAAAAATTTTTTTTTAGAGGCAAGGTCTTGCTATGTTGCCCAGGTTGGCTTCATACTCCTGGGCTCAAGCAATCCTCCTACATCAGCCTCCTTAGTCACTGGGATTATAGGTGTGTGCTGCACTGCCTGGCTTATTTATTTATTTATTTTAACAGTAGAATGAGCATTGAGGAAAGGAGTTCTCTTCTGTTAATTCTGCTCAATTATTTTCCAGAGTGTAGAAACTGCTTGATTTCCTTCCTCCTTTCATTGTCCCCTCTTATTCAGCTCTCTCTTTCTTGTCACTAATTTTCTCCTTTCTTATTCTTTCCTCATTTCAGGAAAGAACACATAGCAGAGATTAGGAGTGTAGAATCTGGAGTCAGATTTCTTGGGTGGGAATTCTCACTTTGAGTTCTAGCTATGACTTTCCAGCCATTACTTCATTTCTCTAAGCTTCTTTTCACTGGTAAATCATATCTAAACATTGTGCCTACTTCCTTGGGTTATTCTTGAATTTTAAAAATGATACACATTAAAAATGATTACTAATGGTTAATGATTTTAATTTTCTTCTTCATCCTTTTTTAATTGTGCCACATTTTGTGTCCTGTTCCTCCCTCCTACATCCCACGGTAATAAGCTGATAGAAAATAGTCAGAAATAGAGTGCACAGAATCAACTTCCTAGTGAGAAATGGAATGGAACCATTTCAGTTCCTTCTCTTTTCTTCATTATACTTCGAGTATTTAAAGAGTGCTATGTGAATACATTTAAGGCAAAGATGGAAATGTACAAAACCAGTTGAGAGGAACACATATGTGGTACATATGGAAGCGGAAGTATGAATGTTCTGTTCTGCATAAGAATCCCCTAGCTCTCAGTTCCAGCTTCATCAAGGCCTGGTTTGTTCAATTGGTTAGAGCACCTTCTGATGTAACCAAGATCATGATTTCAATTCCAGAATGTGGTGAGCCTACTTTGTCTATTTGATGGCTACAGCCTGCTCTCCTGAACCTGGCCAGCCATCTGTAAATGCATCCATTGTTCAGAAGATGATCAATCAGAGGAGCCTGGTTGAAGCAATGCAAATCGATCACCTTGCTAGAAAACAACACAACAGAAATTACGTACTCTCATGGTGGTAGGTTAGTTGTGAGATGTTTGTACATGAAGAAGGTATAGACCGTGACATCATTACAGAGTTCATGGAAAAGAAATAGGTTTGAGGCTATAGGTTCCACAGCAACTGACAGCCTATAAAAAAGATTACTGCTATGTCCCTTGTTTTTAATGCCCCCAGCTCTTCTTAGAGACCATTTGGAGAACAACTGCCTGTTCCTCTAGACTAGACTTAATTGCTGGAAGTATCTCATATGGGAAGATTTTCCTGACATCTCATTCTCCTCTTCTCAACTTAATTTCTCTCCAACCTCCACCCTTTCTAGAGTTATGTGCTCTTTTTACTATGCTCCTTTTATGTCATATCATGATGGTTACTATCTAATTAGCTTGGGCTGCCATAACATAACATGTTATGGCACTGGGTGCCATAATAAACAGTCTATGTTATGGAATGGGTGGCTTAAACAACAAAAATTTATTTTCTGACATGTCTGGAGGCTGGAAGTATGAGATCAAGGTCCCAGCATGGTCAGGTTCCTGTAAGGACTCTCCCCTTGGTTTGTAGATGGCTGCCTTCCCTCTGTGTCCTCTCATGGTGGAGAGAGAGAGAGACGGAGAAAGAGACAGACTGCAAGCTCTCTGCTGTCTCCTCTCATAAGGGTACTAATCCCGTTATGAGGACTAATATGGTTTGGATGTTTGTCCCATCCCAATCTCTTATTGAAATGTGATTCTCAGCGTTGGAGGTGGGGCCTGGTGGGAGGTGATTTGATCATGGGGGTGGATCACTCATGAATGGCTTAGCACCAGCCCCTTGATGATAAGTAAGCTCTTGCTCTGAGTTCACGTGATATCTCGTTGTTTAAAAGTGGATGGAGGCTAGGTGTGGTGGCTCACGCCTATAATCCCAGCACTTTGGGAAGCCGAGGCAGGCGAATCACAAGGTCAGGAGTTCAAGACCAGCCTGGCCAATATAGTGAAACCCCGTCTCTACTGAAAATACAAAAATTAGCCGGGCATGGTGGCAGGTCTCTGTAGTCCCAGCTACTCAGGAGGCTGAGACAGGAGAATTGCTTGAACCTGGGAGGTAGAGTTTGCAGGGAGCCGAGATTGCGCCACTGCACTCCAGCCTGGGCAACAGAGTGAGACTCCATCTCAAAATAATAATAAAAATGAAAGTGTGTGGCACCTTCCTCCTCTCTCTTGCTCCCACTCACACTATGTGATGTGCCTGCTCCTCTTCCTTTCTGTCATGATTTTAACTTCCTGAGGCCCTCACCAGAAGCAAATGCCAGCTCCACGCTTCCTGGACAGCCTGCTGAATGGTGAGCCAAATACCCCTCTTTTCTTTATAAATTATCTACAACTTCATATATTTCTTAATGACAACACAAGAATGGCCTAGTACAAGAACCTACCCTGCAACCTTATCTAAACCTAATTCCTTCCCAGAGGCCTCATCTCCAAATACTATCACATTGTGGGCTTGGGTTTCAATATATGAATTTGGGGGGACACGATTCAGTACATAACAGTTACAATTCTTTTTGAGGCAATGCATGTTCCTTTAATATGAGTGATATCCATGTAACATGGAAGTCACATTGATTCATACATGATTTTCCTGGCAACTTAATATCAGGGTAAGCTTTTCCACATTTGCAGAAAAAGCCTTAGCCATGTATGAATACCTTCAGAATAGACTGAAATTGATAGCACAAGTTCTGCTTGGTTTAATAGCTTTGAGTATTGTTGCCCTTTCCACCAGTTAAACTATTCGGGGAAGCTAAGAGTATAATGATGGAGTTGTGAAAACATTTCCCTCTATGGACACACTGAACAAAAGAAAGAGGCTACACCATAGATCATTCAAAAATTTTGAAGAAATTGATCCAGACGCTGTTAAATGAAATTTGGCCTACAGCTGCCTCTGTATATATTTTAAGTCTGGCCTAAAGGTTTCTCCATACACAGTGGACTGTAACCTAATTTGATGCATAAACAGACTGGTGACTGAGTCTCAGGCAATCACAGCAGCCAAATTTCAGTTAACCACAGGCAGCCAACTGTTCAAACCAGGTTCAAATAAGGCAAAGGCCCAGCTATAGCCAATCCAGCCATTTCTATACTTCACTTATGCTTTCTACAGGTCACTTTCCTTTTTCTGTCCATAAATGTTACCTAATAAATGTGGCGTAAATGTGGCAGCCCTGGAGTCACTCTGAGTCTGTTTGTGTTCTGAGGACTGTTCGATTCAAGAATTTTTCTTTACTCAATTAAACTGTGTTAAATTTAATTTGCCTAAAGTTTTTCTTTTAACCAATGGCATCAGATGTGGGATCCAAAGTAGGAAATTAGCTGGGTGTGGTAGTCCTAGCTAGTAGGGAGGCTGAGGCGGGAGGATCACCTGATCCCAGGATTTCGAGGCTGTAGTGAGCCGTGATTACACCACTGCACTCCAGCCTGGGCAACAGAATGAGACTCTGTCTCAAAACAAAAAACAAACAAACAAAAAACCAAAAAAAATCCCACAAAGTAGAGCTTCTAATGACCCCCAGGAGGATACAGCAACCAAACGAGGTGCCCGCTGGGCCCATTGCATCCACTGCTCTCTTACAGCCACTGGGGATCCTGGACAAGTTCTCTTTCAGATTCTGAGGTGCCACAAATTTGTGTTTTGAGCTATCTGAGTTTGAGCAAATTTTTTATCTGGATTCGGTTCATAAGTCACAATAAAAACTGGACTCGGTCCAGGATTGAATCAGATTCAATAGGTAACTGGATTGGATCCAGTTAGAGGCCTCAGACATCTGACTGGGTCAGGCGGAAACTGGCGGTAAATGGCAATTAGCACAGGGGGTATGAACTCCAGCTTTTGGGAATTTGCAGAGATTTTGTGTTCTATCTCCTTTGTTTCTTTTCTTACACACCTGGGTAGGGAAAATCACTGGCTAACGTGGCCAAGGGGATCTTAGAGCCAAAGCCAGGAATCAACATAAAAATGAGATCCTTAAGTTTTGAAGAACTGAGTCCTCCCCTTTCCCGGTATGCCTGCCTTTGTGTATAGTATATAAGTATTAGGCACTGGAAGCAGCAAATGCTTACAAAAATTGAGAAACCTTACTAAAGATTATTTAAAATTATGGTGGAACATTCCAATGAACAACATTGTACTTTAAGAAGTGCATTTAAAAATGGGGGCTCCTGAATTAGGTTCCTCAGGGATGCCTATTGATGTGCAGAAGCTTCTAAAAAAATGTTCAAAATTTATATTGCCTCTTTTGTAAAGACTCTTAAATGACTAATTGATAAGGGAAATAGAATCTACTAACATTTTGGCTTAGTTACTATCCTGCCCCAAGGTGGAAAGTAAGCCAAATAAAGTGCTTATAAAAGGTAGGCCCTCCGGTAAAGTAGGCTTGTTTCTCTTTTTCAAAGCTATCCACGCTGAGTCCAGGCATAGAGAACACTTTCCCTGTCTTCTTCATTAATGGGCTCCACTTTAAACTCAGTCATTTAGCTAAGAAACAGAAGCTAGGCCAGGCGCTGTAGCTCATGCCTGTAATCCCTGCACTTTGGGAGGCCAAGGCGGGCAGATCACGAGGTCAGGAGATCGAGACCATTCTGGCCAACATGGTGAAACCCCATCTCTACTAAAATACAAAAAATTTGCCAGGCATGGTGGTGTGTGCCTGTAGTCCCAGCTACTCGGGAGGCTGAGGCAGGGAAATTGCTTGAACCCAGGAGGCGGAGGTTGCAGTGAGCCAAGATCGCACCACTGCACTCCAGCCTGGCAACAGAGCAAGACTCTATCTCAAAAAAAAAGAAAAGAAACAGAAGCTAAGTTAAAGAGACCACTTGTTGACCTAAATCAGTCTCTACAATATACCTTTCTGGCATTTAGCTGGCTATTTTGAAACCCTTTTATTAAAGAAAATTACATCTATGAAAGAAATCTCTATTTGTAACATTTCTTTCTAAAAATTAGGAAATGGCTTTCATCTACAAATACTGATATAAAACAGTTTAGGCCGGGCGCGGTGGCTCAAGCCTGTAATCCCAGCACTTTGGGAGGCCGAGACGGGCGGATCACGAGGTCAGGAGATGGAGACCATCCTGGCCAATACGGTGAAACCCCGTCTCTACTAAAAAATACAAAAAAACTAGCCGGGCGAGGTGGCGGGCGCCTGTAGTCCCAGCTACTTGGGAGGCTGAGGCAGGAGAATGGCGTAAAACCCGGGGGGCGGAGCTTGCAGTGAGCTGAGATCTGGCCACTGCACTCCAGCCTGGGCGACAGAGCAAGACTCTGTCTCAAAAAAAAAAAAAGTTTAAAATTGATTACTTCCTTGATTGTTCACTGGAAATTAACGTTACTAAGAGTTAACATTATGATTAATATATATAATTAAAATATCATACATATATGTGCACTATATGTGAAACAGGAGGAGTTCCCTTATCACCTTCACAGGGTGTGTGACAGGGGTGTGGCGTGCTTCTTCAGGACCCTACTTCTCAGACCCTAGGGGGAGCATGCAGACGGGCAGGTCATGGAGAGCATTTTTGGGCTCTGACCCCACAGCAGATTCTAGGGTTGAGTGTTTACAGCTCCCGAAGCCCCAGCGGGCATGTGTTACAGTGTGTTCTTTCAGCTTTGCCATCGGCTGGTGGTTTGTGTTAATCAGCTCAATTAGACCCTTTGCCTTATCGCAAGGACAGAGGGCTTTCTGTATCCTGGGTTCTTGCTCTAGTGTACAGGAAAAATCGGATCACATGTGGACTTGGAGAATGAGTGCAAGGTTTTATTGAGTGGTGTAAGTAGCTCTCACTGAGATGGATGGGAAGCAAGACAAAGGATGGAGTGGGAGGTTGGTCTTCCCCTGGATTTGGGCCGTACAGCGGCTAGACTTTCCTCCAACCGCCCCTGGCCAAATTCCCCCTGGTGTCACATTGTTCTGCCATGGATGGCCTGCTGGTGTCTGCTGGTGTCTGTCTTCTGCTTCTCTCAATGTCCAGCTGCTTGTGTGTGTGCCTGCTGGGGTCTCAGGTTTTTATGGGCACAGGATGGGGGGGTATGTTGGGCCAAAAGGCAACATTTTGGGTGTGAAAACAGAAACGTCTGTCCTCATTTAGGTCCGTGGGCACAGGCTTGAGGATGGAGCCCTCACCAGGGACCCCCACTTCTCTACCCAGAACTTTCCTGCCCCCGCTCCCATATCATATACCCATATACAATATATATTATATATAACATACATAATATATACATATAGTACATATGTGTATGTATGTATGTACTATACAGAATATATAGTACATTTATAGTACATATATGGACACAAATGTACTATACATATAGCATGTATGTAGTATAGTATGTACCATACAGAATATATGTGCTATACATATATTCTATATAGCACATATGTTCTGTATAGTACACATATATGTATTGCATGTGTGTACTATACATAATTTTTTTGTTTTTAGTTACATATATGTAATATGTACTACTGATAAAGGCAGGAAACAGACAAATTCCTAGGCAGATAGGGAAGAATCACTAGGCTAAAACCTCACGTTCAAGCCTAAAACAGCCTAAAGGCTGAAAGACTGGAGTGCTGGTCTGGGATGAAATCTGTGACCCAGAGGAAGAACTTCTGCCCGTTTGCCAACCCTTTCCCAATTGATTCTTTGTGAATAATGCCTTTTAACCCACTGAATCCTGCCTTTTCCAATACTACCTATGGCTTGCCTGGGCATGGCCACATGTGCAGCGGGGCATTAGGGGGGCCACCAGGAATTCATGCCTTATGCAGGGGAGGAGCCTGGCCTCATCAGCTCATGTGTGGTGGCCCTGGTTTTCAATTGTGAGGGAGAAAACTGCTTGGAGAACCCCTATCTTTGCTAAGGGCTTTCCTTTTACTTAATAAATTCTTCCCTCCTCACCCTTCAAAGTGTCCATGTGCTGTGCCTAATTTTTCCTGGTCATGAAATAAGAACTCGGATTTAGCTGAACTAGGGAGCAAAAATCCTGCATCATTTTGACCTTTACGGGGATTTGTCAGAGAGTGAGTAAAACGCTGCGCCAAAAACGTCTTTCACTTTCATTTCTGAGCTTTCTGATCCTCAGACTTCTTCTGAAGGCAGGGAAAACTGCCCCCTCCCTGTCGCTCTCAGGGGTTGGGAATGTCAGCCTTGGTCCATTCCAATCTTTTCTATGGCATTTTTCTTCTTTTTTTCAGAATTATAACGGCACCTATCTTTTCTTTAACAATATTGGGGGTGTTCACCTCCATTCCAATGGCCACAGGCACGTGCTTCAGACATACAGGCAAGCAGCAGCTCCCCACCACCCACTTCCCACCTAGCTGGGGCACATGGCCATGTCTACTGCATACACATGCTGTGTTCAATGGCCATGCAGTGCAGGACTGAGCCACAGCCACTTTCCAGGCCCCAGGGCAGTCTTGGGGGCCCAATGCCCTTCATGGCTAGCTGGCCAGTGTTCCCCACCACGTGCCCATGGAGTCTTCCCCTCCTCCAGCTGAGGGGTCCAGCTTGGTCTGATCCTGAGGAAAGAAACAGGAATTAAAAGTTTTTCTCCGTGTTGGAGAAACCGATTTGCATCAGAATAAGAGGTTTCTTCCTCAACAATCTTCTCCAGCCCTACATCTAAGCTGTTCTTTTTCCTTCTCTCCATCAGGTGAGGAGTTAATGGGTTGGTGCCAAGGTAGTTGTGGTTTTTGCCATTACTTAGCATGGCGGTGACCATAATTGCTTTTGCACCAACCTAATAACACAGCCATGCAAAGACAGGGGGCTTCTCCATGCCAGAGTTTTTTTTTTTTTCTTGAAAGGTGTTTTAACAGGCCAGGACCCCAATTCACAAGACACTCTTTTCTATCCCTATTGGAAGAAAACCGAATTCCACAGCTTCATCCTGACTAAATGAGTCCATGGACCCCACTGAGACACATTCTTGCCCCAAACTCAATTCCAAACTTTGGGTTGAAGCTCTAGGAAAGAAAACTGGATCTGAGGCTGACGACAATTGAAGTTAAGAGATATAGCACAGGTAAGCATGACTAATTCCTGCTGATTAAGCCAAGCCTCCCATTGCATGGATAGTGGTCATGCTAGTATCCATGGCATACATGAGGGCTAGGTAACTTGAAAACTACTGACAGCATGGGGAAAGACAGTGTGTGGGTAAGGGTGGATAATCCCACCCCCTACCCTCCCTGTTAACATGGGTAAAAAGTCACATTGACACCCATGGGCAGCACCCTGTCATTGTCTTCAGGACTCCGGGATACAAGGAAAGAAGAAAGAAAACAGATGCCTCTCTTGTCTCTCCCTCACATACCCTGGGTATTTGCTGGGAAGAGAAGGGAACTAGGCATGCCTTGCTCCCCTCTTTCTAGATGAGTAGTCATTCATCTTTAGTCTTTACCCCTTTCAAAAGCATCCCGAATCCCTGGGACTCCTTTGAAAAAAAAATTCCTCCTTTATTTCCTTTTTCCACCTCTGTCCTCTCTTCACAGATGGGTAATTATGTACCTGTGCTACAGCACACTTCCCTTGGATGCATCCTCCAAATTGGTAAAAATTAATATCCCAAACCTTAAACTGGTTGCCTTCGAATTGAACTCAGAGGAATGGAACCTAGAAGGCTGACATGCTGGAAAAAGCGTAAAAATTTTATCATTCAGACTTTTGGCCTCTCTCTCCCTGTACAAACTGGTAAAAGGAATAATAAGGATCACTGTTTATATTCTCTGTAAAGTTTTGATGAATGAAAAAGGATTTGTGAGGTTGGACTTAAGCTATAGCCAATCTGGTATGATTTGCACATCTTTCTGCATGATTCTGTCAGGAAGAGGGGTACCACATGATAGGATATAGGCCTAGGACCCCATAAGCCTGCTGTTCAAGTCAGCCTGTCTAACTGGTCAGTACCAAACTTTGCTTGTTTTACGTCCATGGAAATGTGACCTGTAACCACATGGCAGTACTTTCGTTTAGTCTCCGCCATTTTACAGTGGCAACCTGGGTTCAATCTTGGCTTGAGAAATGTGTACTTTTGGGTTGATATCTGTGTGTGACTTTTATCATTTGCTGATTCTCTTCCTCTACATGAACAATTTCTAGCTTCCTTTCTTGAATTTTTCTTTCTCTGAGTTACCTTTAAAGTTCCTAGATTTTGTAAAAACTGCTTACTACCCCTTTGGAAATACTTCATACACTTGTGGTTAAGTCATAACCTTAATTGAAGCTTGTTGGTTTCACCTGTGAGTTTACTTTTGGTAAAGTTCAAATGCCAAAAATATTGGCTGTTTGGCATGGCTAAAGTCAGGTTACAAGGGATTTAAAAGGACTTTCTTAAAGAACGCTCTACTTAATTAAAAGTGGATATCCAAGTTATAGGTATATTTAAAAGACCTTTATGTTTCTCTCTTCTTGGATCTTGTTTTGCTAGAAAAAGATATTTTCTCAGTCAACTGAATTACTGTTCTCCCTGTGTCTCGCAACTCTTAAGGCATGCATGAGAGGCCCTAAGATAATTTCTGATGAACTGGGAGTCCTTGGGAAAAACAGAAAAGGTGCACAGATTCTATTTTGGGAGAAACCTCTCTTTCCTTCCTGGAACCCTAGGAATTAGAAACTGATCAATCTGTATCAAAATTTATTTTTTGTCTTCCAGCTATACTTGTGTATTGGGCCCTGTTTCTTTAAGGGCTCCACCCTGAGACCAATAATCCAATTAAGAAACTGGCAAATGAAAAATCTTTCAAATACTGGATCTTCTTTTGTCTGTCTGTGTAGTTATATATGTATTATGTGTGTGATGTTTATATAAAAATGCTCTAATTAATTGGATTAAAGAAAAAATAAGCACTTAGATCAAATATTTTTTAAGGAAAAGTAAAAGCTATAATATTTTTTAGTTCATGTGACTTTAATCTTTGAGAAATAAAAACAAGCTTAAGGATTATTGGTAAAAAATGCAAATATTGTTTGTTTTTTGTTTTTTTTCTTAAGACAGAGTCTTGCTCTGTCTCCAGGCTGGAATGCAGTGGCACGATCTTGGCTCACTGAAACCTCCGCCTCCCAGGTTCAAGGGATTCCCTGCCTCAGCCTCCCAAGTAGCTGGGACTATAGGCACATGCCACCATGCCTGGCTAATTTTTTGTATTTTAGTAGAGACGAGGTTTCACCATGTTGGCCAGGAGGGTCTCAATCTCCTGACCTCATGATCCGCCCACCTCAGCCTCCCAAAGTGCTGGGATTATAGGCATGAGCCACTACACCTGGCCAAAAATGCAAATATTGTTAAAATGTAAATAGGTGGTCTAAGTTAACGCAGGTCAGATAGGAAGTTTGCTAAGTGTTTTAAGGTTATAAACTGCTTCTTTAGTTTTTGAGAACTATTCTGCAACTTGGCTGCTTCACAATTGGTAAGGCCTGGGGAGGTATGGAGTTAACCACACCCTTAACTATGCTGGAAGGAGTCACATTTCATTGGCACCTAGTGCATAATTAAAACAACTTACCAGATTTTACATTAAAGTTAAAAATTGCTAAGAGTTATCATTATGATATGTAATTGAGACCACTGAAAATGGATTCGCCTGCAAGGTGTGTTAGAATAGTAAAATGTATTTTTAGTAAAAGATTATAAGAATGCATGGAAATATAAATTTTTGCCTGAGATTAAAGGATTGTTTTAAATTAGATAAGATAAAGTTAAAGGCTTAAACAAGTTGTGGAAGGTTTCTAAAATTAATCTTGCAAAAGAAATTCTGTGTGTGAACATAGAACAGAATAAATTTGAAATGGTATTATATGTTTTTTATGTAAATTGAACATTGAAATAAAAGAACAAGAATGTTTCCTTAAGGTGCTAATCTGCTCTTTAGCAAAAGTTGTAAAGGGTTGTAAAAGTTTATAAGAATCTCACCTCATGGTCAAACTGGTTAAGATTAGATAGAATGATAAAATTGTTTATAAGTTTTCATTAGAAAATTCGGGTTGGCATTAAGAGTAAACTAATGAAAGGGTAAAATTTGGCTTTCTCACCCTTGTACAAGATTTTCATGTGATAACAAAGGGAAATGAAAGATTTTTGTTTGCCTTGTGAATAGACTGCCAAGGAAAAGAAAGAGAAGACAGGAGACAAACCGGAAAGCTAAGTCTTCCCTCTTAATGAGTAAAGGTTTTTGCCTTGTTTTGAAATTTTTGAATCATCATTTTGGCAAAATAAATAATTTATGGTAATCTGGAGTTCTGTTTCGTAATATCAAGTGCTTCAAACCTCTAACATATTTAACAGGTTTCCCAAAATCAAATTTCAGTTTCAGAATTATATTTCCTGACCACTAGCTTTTGCATGTTACAGAGGACCCCTATTGCATCCAAAAGAGAGGTAAATAGGATTATTTGACATAATTAAGTATGTGGGATTGCCAAAATGACGCTTCATCTTCGTCAGGTTGTATTTCAGTGAATAGTATTAATATATGTTCTAAAATTGTATGGGATTTCTAAAATTCTAATGTCTGAGCATATGCTATCAATCATAATTAAAATTATTATGATAAGTTATTATAAACCACAGAGATAATCAAATTTCTTTATCAATTGTGTTTTTAACTGTAACTACCCTGGACATTTTGTTATTCAAAGACAATTGTTGTCTTGTTTTGATCCTCTTCAAAAGATGGTTTATAATCAGTTATAGAACTTTGACAGGTGCTCTCAAATGCAGGTTTCTGATAACTTTGGAGATTGTGACATTTGAATGGTGGAAAAACGTATAGGACTCATGGAGAGTTAAAATGTTCATGAATATCAAGCAGAACAAGAGTTAATGGAATGGACTGAACTAATAGAAAGCTGAAGTAACCTTTTATTAACTATTGCTTAAAACATTGCTGATCCTTGTTTTGTTTTTCAGAGTTAAAGAAACTTTTATTTTGAGCTATTTACAGTCTTTAATAATTGAGTAAGTTATACTCCTGTGAACAAATTTGGAGCATGTTTGTTTCTCTCTGCCTGGTTCCTCTAGAATTTGGAAACTATTTGTGAGTATTCTTAACTTACAGCAATATGGTTATTTGCATCAGTGCAATAAGAATCCATTTTCTTTTGCAACAGGATGCAATTGGAGAAGCTGGTTGTTTTACCAAGACTTTGGCTGGAAGGGTATGCTTTCCTTTAAGGAATCAAGCTCAACTTGCAGGCTGATAAAAGCCCCTTGGGAAAACTTGCCTCATACCTTGTCTACACAGTCCCTGTACAGGGTTCCCACCTTGTGTGGGAAGTAAAGAATGTCACTTTCTAACAGGCCCAGGAACCCCATATTCTTGGGACCTCAAGAAGAAAGGAATTTACCCAACTCATAGGTATTTGGGGTACAAACCCGTGGCTAGGCTCGACTTTAAAAGGTCTTATCTGAGATTCCTTGTGGAACAGAGTTCCATCAAAGCCAATTTGAAAAATTGTATGTAAAAATAATAATTCTTGCTGTACTTTATGCAAATAAGCAGGCCAAATGTAAGACTAAAGTTTATTTTGCAAACAACTCAGTCCTATCTTGATTTGTTTTAACAAAATGAGGAATGGAGAGAGAGAAATTATGTCTCAAACCTTATCATACATCTGTCATTAGATTCTAGACCAATTAGTTGTTTTAAAGGTTTTTTTTTGCCTACATTTTAGACTAACCCCACTTATTCCTGTGAATCAACTAGTGATCTCCTCCTGCAGCTCAGAAGGAAAAAAAGGGATGGATAATGTAAAAATCTAGATCAATATTCCAGTTCTGGGCAATTATCCTGCAAATCCTGCCAAGTGATATGAGTAAATAGGGTGCCCATAACCTGGAGGTTTCCTTTTTGGGAAAATAAGACTAAGGGAGCTAACAAAAGCCAAGCCCCAAGCACCCAAATCTTAGCAGATAACTATAGCCACCTGTTATCTGGACATGCTGGGAGCTTTGGAATTTTTGAGCTGCCTTTACCCCCCAGCCTTTTGTCTCATTTTGATACATGTCTTCTAATAACCCAGTTTGTCTCTTCTCGTTTTCAGACCATCAAAAGTTCATGCAACTGGAGGCTCAGTTGATGGCCCATTTTTTACTGGAGATCCTTAGACAAGCTTCTGAGGGAAATCTGACTGCCATCTTCTGAAAACAGTGCTCCCTGTCAGCAGGAAGCAGTCAAGATCGATCTTCATTCCTATTCTAAGGGCAGTTAGTCGTACCTCTCCAGAGGGTGGAATGATTGATAGAAGCAGAAGGCACACAAACGTCTAGGCAGACAGGCAAGGGCCCCTGGCCTAAAACCTCACCTTCAAGTCTAAAACAGCCTGAAGGCTGAAAGACTGGACTGCGAGTCCCAGATGAAACCTGTGACCCAGAGGGAGAACTTCTGCCCCTGTTTGCCCACCCTTTCCCAATTGACTCTTTCTGAAGAATGCCTTTTAATCAATCGAACGCTGCCTTTTCCAATACTACCTTTGGCTTGCCTGGGCATTCCCACATGTACGCTGGGGGATGAGGTGGGGCCACCAGGAATTCATGCCTTATTCAGGGGAGAAGCCTGGCCTCATAAGCTCATGTGTGGTGGTCCTGGTATTCAATTATGAGGGAGAAACCTGCTTGGAGAACCCCTCTCTTTGCTGAGAGCTTTCCTTTCACTTAATAAACTCCTCCCTCCTCACGCTTCAATGTGCTCGCATGCCTAATTTTTCCTGGTATTGAGACAACAACTTGGATTTCCTGGTATTGAGACAAGAATTAATTAAATACCAAGAAGGTTCAAGTCAGCCAGTACCGAAATTGTTAAGATATGCAATTTAAAGGAACTCCATGATCCAAGTCAAATTACATATGATAGCGCATTGCTATAATACTATAGTAAACGGTGCTGTGTACCTGAATTAAAGAAATAAAATTTGTATTTAAAAGACTATAAATGGCTGAGTGCAGTGGCTCATGCCTATAATCCAGCCACTTTGGGAGGCCGAGGCGGCAGATCACCAGAGGTCAGGAGTTCAAGACCAGCCTGGCCAACTTGGTGAAACCCTGTCTCTACCAAAAAATACAAAACTTAGCTGGGTGTGGTGACACACGCCTGTAATCCCAGTTACTTGGGAGGCTGAGGCAGGAGAATCGCTTGAACCCAGGAGGAAGAGGTTGCAGTGAGCAGAGATCATGCCACTGCACTCCAGCCTGGGCGACAGAGTGAGACCCTGTCTCAAAAAATAAAATAAAAATAAAAGATATAAATCAAATTTTAAGCATGGACTCATGGAGAGCCTGGGTGGCTGCCTGGTCCTTCCTGAGTCCTTAATGTTTTCCTTATTAAAAGCACTGCACTCCATGGCTCATGATGGAAGAGATAAAATAATCCAAATAATGAAAAAATATATACATTGGTGTGGTGACTGTTCTAAAATTGCTAAAATAGTTTATGACCAATGTTTGGCTTATCAAATTTAGAATCCTAGGAAGACAATCAAAACTTTAGGTATGGGCCATTTGAACATTTATAGTGGTCTTCTTTATCTTTCTTTTCCTTCCTTCCTTCCTTCCTTCCTTCCTTCCTTCCTTCTTTCCTTCCTTCCTTCTTTCCTCCCTTCCTCCCTCTCTTTCTCTCTTTCTTTCGTCTGTCTCACTCTGTTGTTCAGGTTGAAGTGCAGTGGTCTTGGCTTACTGCAACCTCTGCCTTCCGGGTTCAAATGATTTTATGCCTCAGCCTTCTGGGTAGCTGGAACTATATGCGTGTACCACCACACCTGGATAATGTTGGCATTTTTAGTAGAGACAGGATTTTGTGATGTTGGCCAGGTTGGTCTTGAACTCCTGTTCTCAAGTGATCTGCCCACCGCGGCCTCCCAAAGTGCTGGGATTACAGGCGTGAGCCACTGTGCCTACCCTCAGTTGCCATTTTCAGTGCCTGTTTTCTGGTTGTTAAGAAGTTTTCCCATGCAGGAAGCCAATTCTATAACAGTAGCTAAAAGGTTATTAGAAAATGTGTTTTCCTCATGGGGGATTCTTGGAGAGATCTCTAAGGATGAAGGTACTTGTTTTGCTGGACAAGTTGTAAAACAGTTAAAGTATTACAGATTTAGTAGCCTTAGGTGAAGCCAATGAATTGACTGGATTGCCTTGATATTGCAGATTCTGATAAAAGGTATTACAGATTAATAAAAGTAAGATGCATTTACAGTGGAGAATGTAAGTTGATCCCCTTATAAAAGAGTCCTAAACTCAGATATGACTAAATGATTCAAGCCTTTGATGCATTATGTCAAAGTGTGTTTTCACCAGGTAAAGGAAGCTTTTCAGAATGCACTGGCCAAGAGCAATCAAATCCTTCATGATCTAGAATCCAGAGATTTGGTTTTCTGGAAATGGTAGTAGAGAAAGACTGCCTTTGCCACTCAATCTGCAGCCAAACTTTGGGACTTTGATACTTGAATCCATATCTCACAACTTAAAAGGGCCCCTCCAGACTCTTGGAACTGTATACCCATTAGAAACCTTAAGGTAAAGCTAACCAGGGAAGTTTCTCCCCAGAAGCAGATGGTATCCTAGACATAAGCAACCTGCCCAAGATCACAAATCAAACTTTCTCTGTCATCATGAAACTCTTACTTTTCTTAATCTTTCCTTACGTATGCTTACCTCTTGAACTTGGCAGGATAGTGCTGTAATTAGAATTTCACAATGAGTAGCTTTTATGGGTAACTTCATGAAGTGTTGAATCTGTCATGCCAAACCCAGATCTTTACATGACCTAAGGGATCCTTTAGTTAACCTAGTGGATAATGTTAGCAACATTCCTAACATAACTGTTGTTCAAATTGTACTAGTAGTAAAACTTCTAAACCCACTTCCTCTCACTCCTTGTTTTAATTTAATCTAGTCATGGGATATAAGAACAATGACCAATGAATATATCACAAGACAGGTTTGCACCAAAGCCCAAATGGAGTTTCTTGCAAACTGACTTGTGTGTCAGGATATTATAGCACTCTTTCAACTCATAATTCTGCCTCAGGCCCTTGGTTTGAAATTCCTAATTTCACCATTCCAGGTAATGTATCCATGAACAATAGAACTGGAAAAGGGGCCTTGTGTCTATCCGTGGAGTATACTTTAATCTGTGGAGGATTTTGCAGCCAACTTTACACATGGGCAAACTTATGCCTTTGATGGATTGAGCATGAAGGGCCAATGTTAGATTTATTTTCCAAGGCTTGGAGTAAATATAAATGAGGCAATAATTTGAAATATATTCCTGACTCACATCTGTAATTCCAACACTTTGGGAGGCCGAGGTGGGAGGATCACTTGAGCCTAGGAGTTCAAGACCAATGTATCGAGACCCTGTCTCTACAAAAATATTTTAAAATCTTAGCTGGGCATGGTGGTGCATATCTGTACTCCTAGCCACTTGGGAGACTGAGGTAGGGAGGATTGCTTGAGCCTGGGAGGTTGAGCAAGACCCTGTCTTGAAAGAAAGAAAGAAAGAAAGAAAGAAAGAAAGAAAGAAAGAAAGAAAGAAAGAAAGAAGGAAAGAAATTCCTTATAATCATCTCTATAGCAGATTCTATTGCAAAGGCTATGGTTGCATAACAGATTTCTTTAAATTCTCTTGCTAAGGTTGTACTAGATAATAGAATTGCTCTAGATTCCCTACTGGCTGAATAGGGAGAAATTGTGCAGTTGCTGACACTTTTTGCACATGGATGAATATACTGGGTATTATAGAGACTCATTTGCAGAGGATTAATGAACAGGCTGCTGGGTTAAAACAGGTACACTCTTCATCTGGCTTGTTCCTTGATCTATTTGATTTTTGCTTGTTTAGTTCATGGAGACCCTAGCTAAGGAGCGTACTGCAAACTGTTGGTATTATCCTCCCGATGATAGTGGTCTCCTTGGTGCACTGTATTCTCTCAAAAGTTTTAAATGTTTGTTAACATGCAGTCATTTGTAGAATGTCAGATTGTTACTCTTTGGCTAGAATGACAAAACTCAAAGAAATGCGTGATCATGAGGATACCATAACCTATGAATGACATGGTGAGACAAGAAACCCAAATGATGGTAATTGAAAGTGGTGCTCTAAAGCTTTAGATTTTGGTCATGCTCTGACCTGGGAGAGAACCCAAGCAAAAGAAGGGAATTGTTAAATAAATGTATTGTTTTATACTGAGCTCCTGTCACTTGCACAGCTGGTTTCTGGACCAGGTTGTACCCAGGGCATTCCACTCTATATGCTTCCTGCCTTTGCACCTGCCACCAGAGTCGATGGAGAAGCTACACTGTCTCCAAGCTTGTGTGATCTGATCTCTGTAGCAAATGTATGAGCCATTTCCTGCTCGAGTCTCTGAGAATTCAACCATTCCAGAAAGCACTTCCAGTTGTAAACAGACAGGAATCAATGTAAGAATTCAACTTCAAGTTCAAAAAGCAGTCCCCTAGGTTACAGAGCAAGTGTATGGGGGATTGCAGCCTCCTTTTCAGCATGAACATGTTCATACCAACCCAGACCAGGACTGCTGCCCACTGCAGGTCACCATCCTCAATTTCATTTTTATTCCAATTGCCATGAGAATAATATTTACCCTGTTGACTATCAGTGTGGGCAAGGGCAGGCAGCATCATCAAGACTGGTATTCCAAGGTTCTCCTGTTCATGGTGGTGGGAAACTGCACAGTGAACAGGGTGTGCCAGTCATCCTGGACCCAGTGCACAGCATTCGACTCTTTGGTGGGATCCTCGGTAGCCATTCTTCCTGAGACCATAGTTACTGCTTTCCATCCCTTGGGGGCAGCCCTGAGTCTAGTCCAGTGGTAATCAGATTCCAGCTTGGAAGGGGCGACTGGATTGTATATTTGGTTAGTAGTGCACATGCTCTTCAGATTCCTGGGGCTCCCGTTAGAAGAGGGAGAAGTGTTGACTCAGGAGGAAGAACAACTCTGGTTTATAAACATATTTTAATGTAAAAGTTTGCATTTGAATGGAGCAGTCCTGTTTTCTGTATCAAAAACCCATTCGGTGTTATTGAGTTTGTTGTTCTTTATTCTTTTATCTCAGTGAAAACTGTTGATCTTGTTCTAGGAAAAAATTAAACTCTTGAAGTTACCCCCCTAAAAATTTTCTTTTAACAAACAAAATACTAATATCTAGGTCTTATTGTTACAGGAAAGGGTGCTGATTTAGACCCCGAGAGAGGGTTCTTGGATCTTGCACAAGAAAGAATTCAGGGAAGCCCATAGCATAAAATGAAAGCAAGTTTATTAAGAAAGTAAAGGAATAAGGCCGGGCGCGGTGACTCACACCTGTAATCCCAGCACTTCGGGAGGCCTAGGCGGGCAGATCACCTGAGATCGGGAGTTTGAGACCAGCCTGACCAACATGGGGAAACCCCGTCTCTGCTAAAAATACAAAATTAGCCAGACGTGGTGGAACATGCCTGTAATCCCAGGTACTTGGGAGGCGGAGGCAGAAGAATCGCTAGAACTTGGGAGGCGAAGGTTGCCGTGAGCCAAGATCATGCTATTGCACTCCGACCTGGGCAAAAAGAGTGAAACTCCATCTCAAATTAAAAAAGTAAAGGAATAAAAGAATGGCTACTCCTTAGATAGAGCAGCCCTGAGGGCTGCTGGTTGCCCATTTTTATGGTTATTTCTTGATTACATGCTAAACAAGGGATGGATTATTCATGCCTCCCCTTTTAGACTATATAGGGTAACTTTCTGACAGTGTGATGGCATTTGTACACTGTCATGGTGTTGATGGGAACGTACCAGTGAGGACGACCAGCGGTCACTGCTATTGCCATCTTAGTTTTGTTGGGTTTTGGCTGGCTTCTTTACTGCAACCTGTTTTATCAGCAAGGTCTTTATGACCTGTATCTTGTGCTGATCTCTTATCTCATCCTGTGACTTAGAATGCCTAACAGTCTGGGAATGCAGCCCCATAGGGTTTTAGTTTCATTTCACCCAGTCCCTACTCAAGATGGAGTTTCTCTAGTTCAAATGCCTCTGACATTATGTCTCAAAGAAGGAAGTCTGAATCCCCCAGGTTGAAGACAGCAAATAATTGACTGATACTAATACAAATACCAGTAGGTTTAACTATTGTTTTTATTAGAATTGTGATTGTTTTTGTTAGTGCTCTGGATTCAAAATTTTGTAGGTTTTCAGATGTCTGCCCCTAACCAATTTCCACCATAGACTCTGTTATTTTAGTGCACAGTCTTGCAATATGTGAGTTTTGTAGGAATGCATATAAGATGTTACACCAGAAATACCTGTGCTTGTTTATGTGTCCTGGAACAGTATGTCTGAGACTTTACTACGCATATGAATCACCTGGAGTTATTTCTAAAATGTAGATTTTGATTCAGTAGGTCTGGGGTGGGGCCTGAGATTGTGCATTTCTAAAAAACTTCCAATTGATGTCCATGCTGCTCATCTAAGAACTACATTTGAACAGCAGAGTCTTGGAATAGACTGTGAATTTGAGAACAAGGGTTGTGCCTTATTGGTCTAATATCATCAGTGCCTTTTGTATATGCCTGTTGAATGAATGATCACTGACTCATCATTATGCACCCATCTCTACTGCCTGTAGGAACCACAGACAAGTAGATCATGCACCCACATCCCCACCCAAACTCATTCTTCACCACATTCCCTTCCTCACTGATGAGTTTAAGGCTGGGGTAGTGGCCCCAGCACAGCAGGAATAAGAGGACTGGAATCTTGGAGTTTAACTCTTCAAATATGGAAATAAGTTCAGGTATTTACTTTTAATTGACTGTGATTTTCCATGGTAGTATAACCTCTCTTAATTTGTTTTCACTTGGTTAATATTATCTGTTAGATATATCTGGAATGAATTTCTATATAGTTTGGTCTAAAATCAGTAGTTTTAAGAATGACAAAACCTCCTGGGTCAACAAGGACATGCTGTCAGGTCTGCTCTTAATCAGCCTATGCTATTAATATGTAGTATAGACCAGGAGTTAAAGATAACTAACCATAAAGTTTCCAACATACAAGCTCCAAAGAGGTGCATGGATTCTTGCAGTTGAATCCAAAGCTCATGCCACTTGCCACATGAAGCCCATTAGTCAAGAGACATGGTGTTGGGGCAAGGAAAGTTACTTTATTTCAAAGAGCCAGCAAGCCAACAAGGTGGCAGACTAGTGTCCTGAAGAACCATCTTAAGTTAAGAGAATTTTAGGCTTTTTTATGTTAGAGGAAAGGAGAATTAGAGGGCCTTCAGTTGAGATCAAGAGGTGACTGATGATCACAGACACCTGGGTCGCAGTGAGGGTCTGAGTTGGGGGGTTGTGAAGCTTCTTTGTCCTTGGTCAGGTCACAATGCTCCTATGCATCTTTATCATAACATTGTTACTTGTGTGTACATCTCTTTATCTTCTTGAAGATTCATTTTGAGAAGGGACTATTATCATCCTTCCCTTTAAAAAGTTAAGCTATAAATTAAATTCCTCCCATAGTTAACTCAGCCTGTGTACAAAGATAAGTAAAAGTAGTTAACCCAAAAGATATCATTATGGGCATGGGGAGGTTAGGAGCAAAATGGAGCTAGTCACGTTAGCCTTCCTTTTGTTACTGGAAAGGTGTCCTGATCCAGACCCCAAGAGGGTTCTTGGATCTCATGCAAGAAAGAGTTTGGGTCAAGTCCATAAAGTAAAGTGAAAGCAAGTTTATTAGGAAAATAAAGGAGAGTTATTTCTTGATTCTATGCTAAACAAGGGGTATTTAGCATAGAATCAATATGCCTCTCCTTAGCATAGTTATTCGTGCCTCTCTTTTTTAGACCATATTGAGTAACTTCCTGATGTTTCTATGGTATTTGTAAACTGTCATGGCACTGGTGGGAGTATAACAGTGAGGACAACCAGAGGTCACTGTCATCACCATCTTGGTTTTGGTGGGTTTCGGCCGGCTTCTTTACTGCAACCTGTTTTATCAGCAAGGTGTTTATGACCTGTATCTTGTGCCGACCTCTTGTCTTATCCCATGACTTGGAATGCCTTAGCTGTCTGGGGATGCAGCCCAGTGGGTCTCAGCCTTATTCTACCCAGCCCCTATTCAAGATAGAGTTGCTCTGGTTCAAACACTTCTGACATTTCCTCCCTCCCTTTTATAAGAGAACCCTTAATCCTAAAGGTTGCAGAGGGGTGAAGATCCATCTTCTGTAACTTCTTCAGGCTGAATAGGGGCAGTAATATTCCTGCCTATTAGGGTCTCTTTTGTTCAAGGTAGAGAGGAGCTCAGTAAGAAAGCATCAATATGGTGAGGGCCATTCATAACTCCAAGTTTTGAAAAAAGGTGCTGTCTGAAAGATTAATAAGTGCTCAATTTAAGAAAATTGAGGGTAATGTAGGCACGTGAAGCTCTGTGCCCCATAAATCAGGCCACTAAAATGACTTCACCCTATAATTGGCTTATGTCTGTCTTTTCCCTTTAGTCTCATTAAGGTAAAAAGGATTATTTAAATTTAATAATGTTTAAATTTTGTACTCCTTACCAATTTCTCTTCCATCTCTAGAGGTGAGAGATAAAAAAAAAAGATAAATACTATTCTATCAACAATAAGCCAGAGTCTAGAAAAATAAAAAAATTCAAAAAAAAATACTGTACTAAAAGCTTTACACTGTCATCCTTCTCAATCCTCATAAAGGCCCTATGGTTAGGTCCTATCATGACTCCCATTTTGTTTTATTTATTTATTTTCAACATGATGTTTTGAAATATTTACACAATATAGACTGGCTGAATGGAACTAATTAACATGTGCATTACTTCACATACTTCATGCTTTTTTGTGATGAGAACACTTTAAATCTACTCTCTTAGTGATTTTCAAGAATACAGTACATTGTTATTAACTATAGTCATCATGTTGTACAATAAATCTTGTGAAGTCATTCCTTCTGTCTAAATGAAATTTTGTGTCCTTTTGTTACAGGAAAAGGGTCCTAATTCAGACTCCAAGACAGGGTTCTTGGATCTCATGCAAGAAATAATTCGGGGGAGCCACTAAAGTAAAGTGAAAGCAAGTTTATTAAGAAAGTAAAGGAATAAAAGAATGGCTACTCCATAGGCAGAGCAGCCCCGAGGACTGCTAGTTGCCCATTTTAATGGTTATTTCTTGATGATACGCTAAACAAGCGGTGGATTATTCATGCTTCCCCTTTTTAGACCATATAGGATAACTTCCTGATGTTGCCATGGCATTTGTAAACTGTCATGGTGCTGGTGGGAGTGTAGCAGTGAGGACAACCAGAGGTCACTCTCATGGCCATCTTGGTTTTGGTGGGTTTAAGCCAGCTTCTCTACTGCAACCTGTTTTATGAGCAAGGGAAAGACCCATATCTTGTGCAAACCTCCTATCTCATCCTGTGACTTAGCATGCCTAACCATCTGGGAATGCAGGCCAGTAGGTTTCAGCCTTATTTTACCCAGTTCCTATTCAAGATGGAGTTGCTCTGGTTCAAATGCCTCTGACACTTTGACCAACTCTGACTTTATAGATAAGGGAGTGGAGGCTTATACAATTACATTAACTTGCCCAAGATCGTGTAGCCAGTAAAGGCATGGAGCTGGCATTCAAATCCAAGTCTATCTCATTCCAGTCATTAACACTCTATTCTCTGCTACCCTGTAGGATGGATTTTGAACATCCACCAGTGGGGGTAGAATTTGGGCAGACAGGCCGGGCGCGGTGGCTCAAGCCTGTAATCCCAGCACTTTGGGAAGCCGAGACGGGCGGATCACGAGGTCAGGAGATCGAGACCATCCTGGCTAACACGGTGAAACCCCGTCTCTACTAAAAATACAAAAAACTAGCCGGGCAAGGTGGCGGGCGCCTGTAGTCCCAGCTACTCGGAGGCTGAAGCAGGAGAATGGCGTAAACCCGGGAGGC
>NW_016807544.1:499519-539016 GCF_001698545.2 Rhinopithecus bieti | reverse complement strand
AAAAAAAAAAAAAAAAAAAAAAAAAAATTTGGGCAGACACTGAGACAAAGCCTAAGTCAGTTCAGGTGTTTTCTCTGATATTATGGATGAGACTCTTTGGAGTGTACTGTTTTAAGCCACACTTTGACCTAAGGTTTTATAGCCACCCAACAATACATTACAAGTCTTTCTTCTGAATACTAATTTTGCAATTCTTTTTGCACAAATGACATGAAAATAGGCCCATTCTATGCAGTTTAAAAAAATACTTGGGGCTGGGTGTGGTGGCTCACGCCTGTAATACCAGCATTTTGGGAGGCCAAGGTGAGTGGATCACTTGAGATCAGGAGTTTGAGACCAGCCCAGCCAACATGGTGAAACCCTGTCACTACTAAAAATTAGCCGGGCATGGTGGAGGGCACCTGTAATCCCAGCTACTTGGGAGGCTGAGGCAGGAGAATTGCTTGAACCTGGGAGGTGGAGGTTGCAGTGAGCCGAGATCATGCCACTGCACTCCAGCCTGGGTGACAGAGTGAGACTCCATCTCAAAAAACAAAACAAAACAAAACTTGAAAATACTTGGTATATTAGTTTGCTAGGGCTATCATAACAAACTACCATAGACTAGATGGCCTAAACAGCAAGAATTTTTTTTTACAGTTATGGAGGCTAGAAGTCCTAGATCAAGATGCTGGCAGGATTGTTTATTTCTGAGGTCTCTCTCCTTGGCTGGCAGATAGCTGTCTTCTTCCCATGTCTTCACATGGACTTTCCTCTGTGTCCTAACCTCTTCTTATGACCCCAGTCATATTAGATTAGGTCTCACCCTAATGACCTCATTTTAGCCTCATTACCTTTTTAAAGACTCTGTCTCCAAGTACAGTCACATTCTGAGGTACTGGGGATTAGGACTTCAACTTGTGAATTGAGGATCTGGTGACCTATTCAGCCTGTCACACTTGGATCAGCAAGGCACCCCTTGAGAATAATCCTGGATATAGAAGACAGATCTTCAATTTCTAATTCAAACTTAACAATCACATGTGTTTTATACCTGATTTCTAATAATGGTTATTCAAAATCGTTATTCTAATTTTTCATCCTTTTAGAAAATAAATGTATTCATGCTGAACGCAAGGTTTTTTAGGAATTGTGGTCTACAATGTGCAAGAATGTGGGCCAAGGACTGTAAACACAAAAAAATAGGAAGCAATATGCCCTCAGCATTACACTGCCTAGAAAGTAGATCTCTTATCTTAAAAATCATTTCAAATCAGACAACCTATAGAATGGGAGAAGATATTCACAAACCATGTGTCTGACAAAGGCCTAATCTAACAAATCAACAAGTAAAACACAAATAATCCCATTAAAAATGGGCAAAGGATATGTCTCAAAAGAAGACATACAAGTGGCCAACAAACATATGAAGAAATGTTCAGCATCATTAGTCATTAAAGAAATGCAAATCAAAACCACAGCTAGATATCAGCTCACACCAGTCAGAATGGCTATTATGAAAAAACCAAAAAACAACATGCTGGTGAGGCTGTGGAGAAAAGGGAATGCTTATACACTGTTGACAGGAGTGTAAATTAGTCCAGTCACTGTGGAGAGCAGACTGGAGATTTCCCAAAGAGCTTAAAACAGAGTTACCGTTTGACCGTTTGACCATTCATCCCAGCAGTCCCATTACTGGCTACATACCCTAAAGAAAATAAATCATCCTAACAAAAAGACACATGTTCATCACTGCAAAGACATGGAATCAACCCAGGTGCCCATCAATGGTAGATTAGATAATGAAAATGTGGTACATATATACCATGGAATCCTACACAGCCATAAAAAAGAATAAAATTATGTCCTTTGCAGCAATGTGGGTGGAGCTGGAAACCATAATCCTAAGCAAATTAATGCAAAAGCAGAAAACCAAATAGATCTGTTCTCACTTATAAGTGGGAGCTAAGCATTAAGCACACATAATCATAAATATGTGAATAATAAACACTGTGGACTACTAGAGCAGGGAGATGGAGGGGTTGGGTTAAACACCTACCTATTGGGTTTACTCATTACCAGGGTAACAAGATCCATTCTACAAAAGTCAGCATCATGCAATATTTCCATGTTCCATTTACCTCTCTATTTATTCCCCAGCGCTGATCTCTGAAATTAGCTCCACTCTCACAGATCTGCACATGTAGCCCCTGCATGTAAAATAAAAGTTGAAATTTTTAAAAAATCATTCCAGGTTGGATGTCGTGGCTCATGCCTGTAATCCCAGCACTTTGGGAGGCCGAGGCAGGAACATCACTTGAGGTCAGGAGTTCAAGACCAGCCTGGCCAACATGGTGAAACCCCGTCTCTAGTAAAAATACAAAAAAATTCACTGGGTATGGGTGTAATCCCAGCTACTCGGGAGGCTGAGGAAGGAGAATCACTTGAACCTGGGATGCGGAGTTTGCAGTGAGCCAAGATCTTGCCATTGCAACCTGCCTGGGCAACAAGAGTGAAATTCCATTTCAAAAAAAAAAAAATTAAATTTATTATTATATCTGACTACAAGAGTAATGCCAACTTGTAAATATGAAAAATTTTAAATCCATATATAAACTAGAAGGAAAGTCTACAGGAATCTCACTCCCTATGGATGACCTCCAGAGCAGTGGTTTTCTGACCAGGAACACTTTCTTTAAAAAAGAAATCATGTGAACTTAATATGTAAAACAGATTTAAAAAAAAAAAAAAAGCAAAACTTATCCTTCTGGGTTCTCCCTTGGAGTTTACCTCCCTTCAATTTATCCACTGGGTGCTTTAGTAATCCAAAACCTGTAATACATATGCCACATTTTTTTCCTGATTTTCAGATAGTTAATAGTATTGGTTTATTTTTCTAATTGGATTCCTACACATCTTAGTCAAGTCAATTACATCCTTTAAGGAAAGGCAGACCTTGTGTAATTTGGGATTACGGTGTCTATTACAGCAGCACATGGTAATGAGGGATTTGGTTTCATCAGTTGCACAGTCCCCTTGTTTTTAGATTTCTGATACTGGGTGATGTAGTAAGTCTCAAAGAAAATCAGAAAATTTCAGCCTCTTTTAAAAAAATTTTCAACTATGGTTAAAAAAGCACACATAAAATGTACCATCTCTATAATTTTTAAGTGTAGAGTTCATTAGTATTAAGTGTCTGCACATTGTTTGCAATAGATTTCCAGAACTTCTCCATCTTGCAGAACTGAAACTCTGTACCCATTAAACAACTTTCCATTTTCTCCTCTTCGCAGCCCCAGGAACCCCTGCATGAGCATAGGAGACAATGTCTTACTTGTGGGGCCAAATGGGCACTCACTGCCACAAATCATATCCAAGCAACTGCCATATTGAGAAGGGAGTTGGCTGTTTCTTATGTCTCTTTTGGGGAAGCCATTTTGAGCTCTTCTCTTCCTCCATCCTTACTCCCATCCTCCATGTCTCCTCCTTGCTCAGCTGTCAGGATGGTGGCTGTGACAGATAAAGTCCCTTATAGGTCCAAAAATGGATTGCACCTGCAGCTGAGCAGAGACATCATTGGGATGAAGCAAGGATGACTTCAGGAAGGAAGAAAACTGCATCGGTGATTGTCACTGGCCTTCTTTCTTTATAATCTTCAACATAAATGCCACTTTCCTGAGTACTCAATCTAAATTGTGTCCTTTTATCCACTTTCAAGGATGAATTCTATACCTTTGCCAAATAATAGCAATCAAAATTTGACTGTTTATCTACCACTCTCTTTTGATACACTTTCTTCTCTTGGTCTCCAAGAAACCACACTAACTGGTTATCTTGCTGCTATTCTGGCTGATCCTTTTCAGTTCTTTTTGCTGGTTTCTTCTCATATCCCTGACCTCTAAATGTTGGAGTCCCCAGAACTGGATCTCTTCCCTCCATGCTCGATGACTTGGTGGTCTCATCCAGATTCATGGCATTAAATATCATCTCTATTCTCATATCTTTCTAATGTATATCTCCTCTGAATTTCAGACTCATTTATACGCTATAGGACATCTCTATTAGGATGTCTCAAATAGGCAACTCACACTCAATTAAGGCCCAGACTAGTTCACCCCTCCCTCTGAAACAAGCTCCTTCTCTGTCTAAGTTAATGGCAATTATATCTTTCCAATTGCTCAGGGCAAAGACCTGGGTACTATCCTTGCTTCTTTTCTTTTTCTCCGTAACCACTTTCAGTTTGCCAGCAAATCCTGTCTGCTCTACCTCCAAAATATATCTAGAATTCAACCACTTTTTACCACCCCTATTTGTCTAAGCCCCCATGGTATTTTGCCTAAATAATTGCAACGGTCTCCTCATCAGATTCTTTACTTCTGCCCTTGACTGTCTGTAGCCTATTTTCATCACAGGTCAGAATGTTTCTCTTAGTATATATGACAGATCATGTTGCTCCTCTGCTCAAAATCCCTCAGTGGTCTCCTTTGACACATCCAGGAGAAGCCAGTCCTTACTCTGATTTACTAAGCCTTGCATCATCTGGTCTGTTACATTTTCTTTTCTTTTCTTTTTTTTTTTTTTTTTTTGAGATGGAGTCTCGCTCTTGTCGCCCAGGCTGAAGTGCAGTGGCGCAATCTTGGCTCACTGCAACCTCTACCTCCCAGGTTCAAGTAATTCTCCTGTCTTAGCCTCCTGAGTAGCTGGGACTACAGGTGCCTGCCACCACGCCTGGCTAATTTTTTGTATTTTCAGTAGAGATGGGGTTTTGCCATGTTGGCCAAGCTGGTCTTGAACTCCCAGTCTCAAGTGATTCACCCATCTTGGCCTCCCAAAGTGCTGGTATTACAGGCGTGAACCACTGGGCCTGGCCTCCTCCCCAGTTTAAAATCCCCCTTTCTTGCTTTTTTGTTTTTTCCTTGTGAGGTTTTATAAAGAACTTCCATACCACAGAGTTTACGTAGTTATCTTGTTTATTTTCTATCTTCCATAATAGAATGTAACCTTCCTACAAGAGAGTTTTGATCTCTCTCATTTTATTTGTTTTATTGAGAGTATCAGCTCCAATGCTTAGTACAATGCCTGGCACATAGTTAGCTCTTAATAAATATTTGTTGAAAAACTTCATAAACATCATAAATTTGTGTGATTAATTGATCAATGTATCTGATAATTCTCCTAGAATGTGAGCTCCTTGAGACCAGAGACCAAGCCTGTTTTATTCACTCCTGTATCCCTAGAACTGAGCACAAGGCCTAGTGGATTAGTAGACACTCAGTAAATAAGTATGTTTTAAAATAAATAATTCAAGATGTCAACAATGCCAGTATTGACAGAAGGAATTTATTCAAGGGAACATGGTAATGCAGCTGTTGCTGCTAGGAGGCTGCCTAAACAGTCCCCAAATTAGTCTTAGAGTAGTATGGATTTTGTTAGGAGTCATTTTTCATATATGCTTAGGGCCTGACAACTTGAAATAACACACAATAGTGTGTAGCAGTGGTGTTGCATGTGCTTGGAGTTTGAGTTCTAAAGTCAACATGTGTGACAAAACTCATGTATGGAAAAAATTACCATTAAAAGTCCCTTTCATTACCCACATACAACAGATAACAGAGTTTTATGTATTCTGCGCCATCTCTCAGTAAATTCAACATAGTCAGTTTTCCCTCCAGAGTTGGAACAGATGGCCATGGCTGTTTCTTTGGTTGAGTACCAGATGAAGTAGTTGGCTTGAATTTAAGAGCCATATTGTAGGGGGGAAAATTACATATCTATGTATATATTCATCTGTATTATTTCCTCTTGCTAAGCATATAGTTGAATTCCAGCAACTTAAATGTTTGTGTACTGTAACTCCATTGTACCATTTGATCTTCAGGGTTGTCAAATCCTTTTCTTTGCTTATTATGGATCTAAGGCCTGGTAAGCGGAACAGGGTCGAAAATAACCCTGTGGGGTCACTGCATAGTTGGCATGACCAATTAGAAGAATGTCAACCATAATGATTTTCCAAATTAGAAAAAATCCTTTCAGCTGGGTGCAGTGGCTCACGCCTATAATCCCAACACTTTGGGAGGCTGAGGTGGGCAGATCACTTGAGGCCAGGAGTTTGAGACCAGCCTGACCAACACGGTGAAACCCCATCTCTACTAAAAATACAAAAATTAGCCAGGTGTCATGGCAGGCACCTGTAATCCCAGCTGCTCGGGAGGCAGAGGCATGAGAATCACTTGAACCCGGGAGGCTAAGGTTGCGGTTAGTCAAGATTATGCCACTGCACTCCAGCCTGGGCAACAGAGAGAGACCCTGTCTCAGAAAAAAAAAAAAAAAAAAAAAAATCCCTTTAACTAAATTGAATACAGACTCTAAACCCCTACAAAAAGAATAAAAGGTGGCCGGGTGCGGTGGCTCAAGCCTGTAATCCCAGCACTTTGGGAGGCCAAGATGGGCGGATCACGAGGTCAGGAGATCGAGACCATCCTGGCTAACACGGTGAAACCCCATCTCTACTAAAACAATACAAAAAACTAGCTGGGCGAGGTGGCGGGTGCTTGTAGTCCCAGCTACTCGGGAGGCTGAGGCAGGAGAATGGCGTGAACCCGGGAGGCGGAGCTTGCAGTGAGCTGAGATCCGGCCACTGCACTCCAGCCTGGGTGACAGAGTGAGACTCCGTCTCAAAAAAAAAAAAAAAAAAAAAAAAAAAAGGCATGTATGGAGTGCCCACTATATGCTGACTACTTGCTGCTTTGTGTATATTGTCTCATTGAGCGGCCTCACAGCAACCCGTTGAAGAAGGTACCCTAATCCCCGTGTCCCAGCTGTGATTCTCCACAGCAGTCAGGCAGGCATGCAGGCTTGGCCATTGCCTGAAAGAACACACTCAGCCATAGCCAATGACGGAGACACTCTGAGCCCAGCGCTGCATGGTGCTAACATTCCTGTCCTCTTCCCATAGGTTGTCTTTTAGTCCACACCAGCTCTGCCTTGCAGGGGTGCTTAGAGACCTCTTTCCCCACCCCACAAAGGTAACTGGAGTATTTATCTATAAAGAAAATGTTAAGAGCAAATCACCTTGTTCCATGAGTTCTGCATAATGGTACTCACTTTATTGGTGGAGTTGGAAAATTTTAAATTCCATTTTGGTGTGAATTTATGAATTACTTACAAATGACCTCATTTAAGGGGTGGAAGGAATCATAATCATTTACTATGTTTCTTTTATTTTTTTCTTTTATTTATTTATTTATCTATTTTGAGACAGTCTCACTCTGTTGCCCAAGCTAGAGTGCAGCGGCATGGTATCTGCCCACTGCAATCTCTGCCTCTTGGGTTCAACTGCTTCTCCCACCTCTGCCTCCCAAGTAGCTGGGATTACAGGTGCACGCCACCATGCCTAGCTAATTTTTGTATTTTTAGTAGAGATGGGGTTTCACCATGTTGGCCAGGCTGGTGTTGAACTCCTGGCCTCAAGTGATCCACCTGACTTAGCCTCCTACAGTGCTGGGATTACAGGTCTGAGCAACTGCACCCAGCCTACTACATTTCTCTTTTGAACATGTTCTCTACTTAGTGTCCTAGTTTCTACATTGGACAAATTCTTTGTTTCAGCCAGCTCTCAATGAAAGAACTATGACTACAGCACCATTATTTCAGACAAGCAGCACCGGAATAGTCCAGCTTGTTCATTTTTTTTTTAAGAGACAGAGTTTCACTCTGTTACCCATGCTGGAATGCAGTGGTGTAATCATGGCTCACTTTCCCAGGTTCAAGTGATCCTCCTCCTCAGCTTCACAAGTAGCTGGAACCACATGTGCACCTGAGCACGTCTGGTTAATATTTCATTTTTTTGTAGCGCAAGGTCTCCCTATGTTGCCCAGGCTGGTCTGTAACTCCTGGCCTCAAGCGATTCTCCTGCCTCAGCCTCTCAAAGTGCTGGGATTACAGGTGTGAGCCACTGTGCTGGTCTCTTGCTCATTTTTTTACACTTCCTCATGTGTTTCCTCATCAGCTTCTCTAACTATCATAATTTCTTTCATGTCTCCAAAAATCATATTTAAATATTGATGATAGGCCTGGTCCATGCTGCCAATGTCTAAACCTTCTAACATTTTCCTTTCCTTTCTTTTCTATCCCCTCTTCCTCAGGAACCTGGCTTCATTGTACCACTGGTCACTAGATTTAAATTAAGGACAAAAGACTCAAGCTGGCCACTCTGGTAAAGATGAGGAAGAAGCAAGAGGGAGAAGGAGGCAGAGATTTGATAATTCTGCATCTTACATTTATGTATAATGACAGTAGTTCTTGGGAACTTTAAGCAGCTTTACCTGTTACCCAGCTAGAAGGTAGCAGAGCTAGAAGCTGAGCCTGGGTCAGTGAGGCTCCAAACCCCCTACTGTTTCCATTACATCACACTACTTTCCATAAGCAGCAAAATCCCATTAAACGCAGGTATTGGGTAACAATGATGGGCTGACTTTGCATGAATAGATGGAATCATAAGGAATTCACTAAATAGGTCTGCATGTGTGACTTTGGAAAGAAGGCAGACTAAATGAAGGACTTTCTTCACATCATCAACACTGTGAATGACAAAGCTTTGCTCTGTATCATGCTGGACATTGTGGGACCATGCTAGATGTTTTGAAGAACACACAAAGCATCCTGTAAGACTGCACTCAAGGGACTTAGAGTCTAGGTGAAGGAAAAAATCAGGCATAGAGCACACTCAAACTAGATAATTAAGGTGAGTTTAAGGGAATAATTTACTTGTAAAGATGTGGGTGGGCCGGGCACAGTGGCTCACACCTATAATCGCAGCACTTTGGGAGGCTGAGGTGGGTGGATCACAAGGTCTGGAGTTTGAGACAAGCCTGGCCAATATGGTGAAACCCCCTCTCTACTACAAATACAAAAATTAGCCAGACATGGTGGCTGGCGCCTGTACTCCCAGCTACTCGGGAGACTGAGGCAGGAGAATGGCTTGAACCCAGAAGGTGGAGGTTGCAGCGAGCTGAGATCGTGCCACTGCACTCCAGCCTGGGCGACAGAGCAAGACTCCGTCTCACACAAAAAAAGAAGGATGTGGGTGAGGTTTAGGGAATTGGAAAAGAAAAATGCAGTACCCTGGGTTCTAGCAACAGTAGGGTTTGGTTACCCATGCCTCCAAAACATGCAGGGGAAAGGGGAAGGAACAGAGCACAGCTGCATGAAGAGGGAGGGACACACTCCTCTTTCAGGAGCTGTGATCTTCAGTAAAGGGAAGCAACCAACCCATGGTGACACATCAAGGAGGGAGCCATAGTAATAAATACCTCAATCTCACCATCTCCACTCTTCAATCTCCTGGTGATGCTTCCCGTTAGCTAACCCCAACCAGAAGCTAGAGCGAAAGCATTGATTCTACCTGAAAAGACCAGTTCCCTAGTTACAGCAAAAAATGAGAAAAGTAAAATGAATCTAAAAGGGCAATTTTATAAACTTTAATTTATAGAATAAATTAAAAGGTAGCTTTATAAATTGATACACCATTTAGGTGTATTGTGAAGGTTGCAAATTACAAGAGTATTCCTGTAAATCATTTTGTGAAATATACCTTCATGCATTTTCAATTCACAGTATCCTTTATTTTGTTTTATTTTTTATTTTTTTAAGAGACAGAGCCTCACTCTGTTGCTCAGAGTAGAGTACAGTGTCTATTCACAGGTGTGATTACAGTTCACTGCATACTTAAACTCCTGGGTCCAAGGAATCCTCCTGCCTCAGTCTTCCAAGTAGCTAGGACTACAGGCATGTGCCACTATGCCTGGCCACAGCATCATTTTAATATATCCTGATGTTGTCTTATGGATTAGTTTCATGTAAAATTTGCCCAAATTAAACGTTGAGATAGACTGGCTTCCTGGCTTACCCAGAGTGAGAGGTGAAGTGAGCTAAAACCTTCTGAATTGAGCACATTTCAGTTGCATTGTATAAGCAACGTTTTTGCTCATTTTTTTTTCCATTGCGTAACTTTATTCCACTCTCTCAGATTTTTCTCCACGCCCTTTTCCATCATTTTTTCATATCTCCCTTTCTTCCATTTTACTCTCTCCTTTCCTCCAATAAAAAGGGCTTCTTGGCTCACACCTCCATCAACAGACGCTTGGAAATAATGCACCATGGCAGGTTTTCAAATATTTTGTCTTTCCTCCCTCCAGAGAGAAAAACAAAAGGGTAAAGATGGCTTGAGGGATTGGATCAGAACATTGTTTTACTGGAATTTGCAGCTGTTTCTGGATTGCAGAAGTCACTGGAGGGAAACAATGTGCTCAGGGACTGAAGGAAATGGTTTGGCTCCAATCTGTCCAAGTCATCTGGGGAGGAATTTTTTCATTGTTACAAAGGTTGCTACTCCACAAAGATTTTGCATCTCTCTATAGAGAGTGTGTGTCTGAGGAGAGGCTTGGGAAATTCACATAGGATGGGAACAAAAAAAGGCCAACGTAAAATGCTGGTGAAAGGCAAAGTGAGAAAAATAACTGACCTTTGGTCAGGACACAGACCATTTTCTGGGTTCTGGCCTAGACGTGCAGTTCATGAAAGATTCAACCTTTATTTCTTATAGTCTAAGGGCTAGATGAGCCAATGAGATTTTCCTTTTTTACCAAGCAGGCAAAATGAAGATGGGTCTTATCCAGTAATAAACGAATGACAGACTCATTTGGCTTCTCATTGATGAAAAGCTGGATTTATGTGCTTGAGTACTGCTGGCTCCATATCTACATGGAACAAATAAATCTGTACACACCTTTGCACTCCTATGTATGCATTAATGATACTGTTTGAAGAGATCTCTGGAACTATGTGTTTTCTTTCCAGGGTGCTCTTCCTGCCATGCATCCTGTCATCCCTATGGAAGGAGCCTGTAGAACACCTGCAGTTAGGCAGAGATCAGGCTAGGTGTGTGGTCTCCTACACACCTACCAATGCTTCATTCCAGCTCCTCTTGGTAGGTGTTCCTCTTTACTTTTAGGTTCACATATATTCTTCTATATATAATATATATATATATATATATATATACACTTTTTTTTTTTTTTTTTTTTTTTTTTTTTTTTGAGACAGGAGTTCAACTTCTGTGGCCCAGGCCTGGAGTGCAGTGGCCGGATCTCAGCTCAATGCAAGTCTCCGCCTCCCGTGTTTACGCCATTCTGCCGTCGCCCTCAGCCTCCGGAGTCAGCTGGGACTACAGGCCCCGCCAACATCGCCGGCCTAATTTTTGTATTTTTTAGTAGAGACGGGTTTTACCGTGTTAGCCAGGATGGTCCTTGGATCTCCTGACTCGTCGATCCACCCGTCTCTGGCCTCGCCAAATGCTGGGATTACAGGGCTTGAGCCACTGCGCCCCGGCCCTTTATATATATAGTATTTTAAGAAAGTTAGTGTATGGATTGAAAGCTGTCCCTACCAAAAGATGTTGACATACCAACCCCCAGTACCTGTGAAGGTGACCTTATTTGAAAATGGGGTCTTTGCAGATGATCAAGTTAAGATGAGGTCACTAGGTCAGGCTCTAACTCAGTGTGACTGATGCCCTTATAAAAAGAGGAAATTTAGACACAGACAGACATGCACGGAGAGAGTACAATGTGAAAACATAGGGAAAAGATGGCCATCTACAAACCAAGGAATACCTGAGGCTACAGAAGCAAGGAGAGAGAGGAGGAACAGCTTCTCCCTCACAGTCCTCAGAAGAGACCAACCCTACCAACACTTTGATTTCAGACTTTCAGCCTCCAGAACTGTGAAGCACATTTCTGTTGTTTAAGTCACCAGTTTGTGGTACTGTGTTTTGGCAGTCTCAGGAAACAAATACAGTTACGTTTGATAAAAATCTTCTGATACAATCTTATTTCTCTAACGACGAAACTGAAGTTCAACAAATAAAATGACTTACTCAGTTGTGGAGCCAGTTGGTGGACAGGACTCTGAATTCCCAGGTCATTCCTCTATCTATTGCTATTGCTATAACTGGTGTGATTTGGATAAATCACAACATCAGGCTTCTACCATTAGATCAAGAGGATGGAGCAGCTTCGTTCCTATCTTTTTTTTTTTTTTCCTGAGACGGAGTCTCGCTCTGTCGCCCAGGTTGGAGTGCAGTGGCCGGATCTCAGCTCACTGCAAGCTCCGCCCCCCGGTTTACGCCATTCTCCTGCCTCAGCCTCCCGAGTAGCTGGGACTACAGGCGCCAGCCACGTTCCTATCTTGTAATATACACACTACTAGACTTTAACAGTTTAAGGCAAGACTTTGGCATTATTAACGTCAAGTGGGTATGCTTCTCCGTACTTTCAGTGTCAATGGGCTTTGCTTACACTCACTGGCTCATCTTTTAGCTTTGTTTTGTTTTTGTTTTTTTAGAAGGAGTCTAGCTGTGTTACCCAGGCTGGAGTGCAGTGATGCGGTCTCAGCTCACTGCAACCTCCACCTCCCAGGTTCAAGCAATTCTCTGTCTCAGCCTCCCGAGTATTTGGGACTACAGGCACATGCCACCATGCCTGGTTAATTTTTGTATTTTTAGTAGAGACAGGGTTTTGCCATGTTGGCCAGGCTGGTCTTGAACTCCTGACTTAAGGTGATCCACCCCACTTCGGCCTCCCAAAGTACTGGAATTACAAACTTGAGCCACTGCGCCCAGCCTCACTGGCTTATCTTTTAAAAAGCCATAGGAGCTTGAAGAGATTGCTAGCCAGGTTACATAGCCAAGTTATACCTTATATGTAAACAGAGCTGGGGCACTTATTGGGAAAGTCAAGGACAATTTCATCTATATCTGGTCATTTCTCTTACAAAAATCTAAAGTTCTGGTGAAGCTATTGGAGCTCCCTGAGCCAGGCAAAGTTGTGACAGGTGAGAGGTACAGAGTATGTGTCCTATTTGCAAGCTGTTTGGTGACAGAGAGCTTCTCTGCTCCTGTGTCTTCACAGCTATAAAATAACTGGTTGTTATCTTTGGAGAAGGAAAGAACTCAGGCTGCCTGCCTACTACGGTTTGAATGTTTGTCCTCTCCAAAACTCATGTGGAAATTCAATTGCCAATGTAATGATATTGGGAGGTGGGGCCTCTAAGAGGTAATCAGGCCATGGGTGGGTTTAATGCCTTTCTAAAAGGGCTTTCGGGAGTGGGCTCTCTCTCTTTTTGCTCTTGCACTCTTCTGCCAACAGCAAGTCCCCCACCCCATTCTCCGGAGAATGCAGCATTCAAGGTGCCATCTGGTCTTCACCAGACAACAGACCTGCTGGTGCTTTGATCTTGGACTTCCCAGCCTCCAGAATTGTAAGAAATAAATTTCTCTTCTTTATAAATTACCTAGTCTTAGGTATTCTGTCGCAGCAACACAAAACAGACTAAAATATTGCCTCATTTTTCTCCGGCTTCTCCTGGGGCCGAACACACTGCCCGGCACTGCCCTTCCAGTGTGGTGGACATGTTTGGGCCCGCTAAGCTCTCCACACGTGACTCCCTTTTGGTCCTTAGCTGGAGTTTTCAAGGGTCAGTCTCTAAGCTTCCATCTGACATGGCAGGGGAGGCAGGGCTGGGAAGTCAGTCCTTTTGCTTCCTCTCTTTCTTTGGATGCTAGCAGAGCTCACACTTCACATACATTTCCTATAGCCTTCTCTGCTCACTGCTGTCAAGTAGCTGCTCCATGCTACTTGGAGGAGTGGTTAGTACAGTCATCCCTCAGTATTCATGGGGGATTGGTTCCAGGATCCCCTGTGAATACCAAAATTCACAGATGCTCAAGTCCCTGATCTAAAGTGGCAAGTACTTGCATATAACCTATGCACATCCTCCTTATACTTTGTTTTTTGTTTTTTGTTTTGAGAGCTCACTGCAACCTCCATCTTCTGGGTTCAAGTGATTCTCGTGCTTCAGCCTCCCAAGTAGCTGGGACTATAGGCATGTGCCACCACGCCCAGCTAATTTTTTGTATTTTTAGTAGAGATGGGGTTTCACCATGTTGGCCAGGCTGGTCTCAAACTCCCAACCTCAGGTGATCCACCCATCTCAGCCTCCCAAAACGCTGGGATTACAGGTGTGAGCAACCACCCCTAACCACTCCTGCATACCTTAAATCATCTCTAGAATACTTGTAATAGCTTATACAATGTAAGTGCTATGTAAATTGTTGTACTGTATTGTTTAGAGAATAACGAAAAGGAAAAAGTCTGCACATGTCAATATGAATGCAACCATCCATTTAAAAAATTCTCTAGGGCTGGGCATGGTGGCTCACATCTGTAATCCCAGCACTTTGGGGGGACCAAGACAGATGGATCATGAGGTCAAGAGATCTAGACCATCCTGGCCAACATGGTAAAACCTCGTCTCTACTAAAAATACAAAAATTAGCTGGGTGTGGTGGCATGTGCCTGTAGTCCCAGCTACCGGGGAGGCTGAGGCAGGAGAATTGCTTGAACCTGGGAGGTGGAGGTTGCAGTGAGCCAAGATCACACCACTGTGTGACAGAGCAAGACTCCGTCTCAAAAAATAAAAATAATAATAATAATAAATAAATAAATAAAAATAATAAATTCTCTCATATGTTTGATCTACAGTTGGTTGAATCCATGGATGTGGAACCCATGTATATGGAAGGCCTACTGTAATTGGATTTGAACTGAGAGAGAAAGGTTTCAGGAATTAACCTTTATGCCATCATTATCTGATTTTGAGAATTATTGGGAAACACCACACACTAAAATGTTCAATTTATGTACAAGACTTTAGGCCAAAAGGACATAAATTACCAACATAATAACTGAAAGAAGTAAGTTCCTAGAGAAGATTGGAATTTGTTTGCCCTCCTAGTTTTGGTCTTGTAATTTGAGAAGTATAGAGAAATTTTAGTGAAGCAGGGAGTTAGAAAAGTAGGGAAGCAGAGAAAAGAGCTGTGTGATCTCCATCTGATCCAATCTGAACCCCTATGGCTAAACATCAGCAAAAAGCTGACCCAACTGTTTAAGAGAGGTTTGGTGAGATTCTGGCAACACACAGAACTTCTTCACAAAGGGCTGCATTGTGACTTTCAAAGGCCCTATGTACTTTTACCTTCTTGGGCCCTTTTCTCCATTAAAAAAAAAAAAATTAAAATGGTATTTTACAATACTACATTGGTATAAAGGTGAATATACTAATATTATATATTAAAACATTCTTTGACCCTAAAGTTCATTTGTTCTTCTGATTTTAAAAGAAATTAAAACTATTTCATGAGATCCTAATAGTATTGTGGGTCCTAGGTGCTGTGCCTACCATGCCAATGGTTAAGTCAGCCCTTGTGACCCTGGCAACAAAGTGTGGCATAGAGTGAGTTAGAGAGGAGGCCCTGCTTTCAGCTCCTGCATGAAATTCAGGTTTACTCTGATATCCTCACGATAAAAAGCCTCAGGAAGCTCCAGAGATAGCACCTGTGGCACGGACTTTGGCATTCATGTGATGGATGGTGGCACAGATAAGGCTGCCCTAAGTGGTTCTGAGACCAACACACATGAACGAGTGGGAACTAAAGCAGAAGAGGACAATCAGGATGGAAAATTCATGACGACTTTGGTGACACACTGTGGTTTTCTTATTTTGAGATATTATTCAAGGCATTTTCCTCCTGCAAGTCCTTTTATCTTCACCCTTCTCTGATGTTAACTAGCATTTATTGCTTCAGAGGACAAACGTTATGATAGAGATGTATAGAGTTTCAAAAGCCAATACTCCCCCCCTTTATTTTTATTAAGGTATAATTTGACAGTAAAATTTATCGAATTTAGCGTGCAGTTCTGTGAATTTTAACAAAAGTATATAGCAATGGAATCAGCACCACAATGAAGTTCCACCATTCCCCGCAAAGTCTCCAGTATCTCTTTGTAGTTGACCCTTTCCCTGACCTCAGCCCCAACAACTGCAGATGTTTTATGCTGCCATTGTTTTGCCTTTGCAAGAATATCACACTAATGGAATCCCACCGTATGTAGCCTTTTGGCTCTGTCTTCTTTCACTTAGCATAACCTATTTGAGATTTCATCCATGTTGTGTGTATCAGTAGTTTGGTTCTTTTTAAAAATTGTGTAAAATATATATAACACAAAATTTACAATTTTAACCATTTTAAGTGTACAATTCAGTGACATTAACTACATGTACATTGTTGGCAACCATCACCACCATCCATCTCCAGAACTTTTTCCTAAAATGAAACTCTGTATCCATTAAATAAACTGCACCCCCCCACCCCACCATTCTTCCCTCTTCCACCCCCGGTAAACTGGATTCTACTTTTTGTCTCCATCAATTTGTCTATGTTAATTACCTCACATAAGGGAATTATGCAATATTTGTCCTTTTGTCTCTGGCTTATCTCACTTAGCATAGTGTTTTTAAGGTTGATCCATGCTGTAGCATGTATCAGAATTTCATTCTTTCTTAAGGCTGAATAATATTCCATTGTATGCATATGCCACATTTTGTGAATCATTCATCTGTTGATGGACATTTGCACTGCTTCTGCCTTTGGGCTATTGTCAATAATGCTGCTATACATACTGGTATGTTTGTTCCTTTTTATTGCTGAGAAGTACTCTATCACATTTTATGGATGTACCCCAATTTGCTTATTTACTGACCTGTTGAGGGACATTGGGTTGTTTCCTGTATTGGATAAGTGTGAATAAAGCCACTGTAAATGTTTGTGTTTATAAATGTTTACATTTATAAATACCAAAGAGTGGGATTCCTGGGTCATATGGTACAGATATGTTCAACTTTATAAGTGCCAAAGTGGTTTTCCAAGGTAGCTGTATTATTTTGCATGCCTACCAGCAAAATATGAGCACTCCAGTTGCTCCACACCCCTGTTAGCACTTGATATTGTCAGTAATTTTATCAGTTATTACCCATTTTAGTTGGTGTGGAGTGGCATCTCATTGTAGTTTTAGTTTGCATTTTGCTAATGACTAATGATGTTGTGTGTCTTTTCATGTGATTATTTGTCATCTGTACATTTTCTTTGGTGAAGGCTATGTTCAGCTCCTTTGCTCTCTTTTTAAGTCAGGTAAGCCAATACTTCTGATTTTCGAGCCTGGAGTTTTGTGTGTCAAAAGCCTGCATCCCATTCCAGCACAACCTCCTGACAGTGATTGTAGGGACTTCTTCACCTGAAGCCAGAGCCAGCACTGCTTGTTACCATCATTCTCCAAGTGAACAAGCTAATCATTGCAGGTCAAATGATTCATTGCAGATTGAATAAATACTTTTTATTCCAAATGACAGAGAACTTGGTAGCAAATCTATCAGACTAACCCAGAGATCCCATCTCTTCCCAGAGTGGTGGAAAGAGTGTAGTTTTTGGAATTAGACAAATATGCTTTGAAACTTGATATTACCCATCATGAGCTGTGTGTCTCTGAGCATAGTACTTCAGCACTTTGAACGTTATTTTCCTTATCTGTTAAATGGGGATAAGAATCACTACCTCTGGCGCAATTCTGATGCTAGCTACCCAGAGTGAGGACAAATTTCACAGGTTGAAGGCACAGTCCTCTATAATACTTCCCTCACTTCAGACACCCACCACAAGCTCTGGGACCCCCAGGCCACCTGCACTTTTGACCAACTGGCTACAAATTTAGGGGTTCTTACTACTGCCTCAGGTTTGATAATTTACTAGAAAAACTCACAGAACTCAGGAAAGTACTATATTAATGATTGCAGCTTTATTTTAAAGGATACAAATCAGGACCAGCTAAATGAAGAGATACACAGTGTGAGGTCTAGCAGGGTTCCCAAATGCAGGAGCTCTCATGTCCTCTGGACACATACCCTTCCCAGCATGTCAGTGTGTGTCTTAGTCAGTTCTGGCTGCTATAAAAAAAAATACCACAGATTGAGTGGTTTAAACAACATAAATTTATTTCTTACAGTTCTAGAGGCTGGTGAGTCCAGGTTCTGGTGAGGGCCTTCTTCCTGGTTTGTAGACACACACCTTCTTGCTGTATCCTCACATGGCAGAGAAAGAGATCATCTCTCTGCATCTCTTCTTATAAGGGCACTAATCTCATTCATGCAGGTAGAGCCAGAGCCAGCATTGCTTTTCATCCCTCTTAATGCCTCCCCTCTTAATATAGTTACATTGTATTACATGTATTACAAGGCCTCCCCTCTTAATACCATTACATTGGAGACCTGGGATTCAACATAGGAATTTTGGGAAGATACATTCAGTCCATAGCAGTGTTTGTAGTCAACCAGGAACTCTGATTGAACTTTAGTGTCCAGGGTTTTTACTGGGGTTTCATTGAATAGCCATGATTGATAGAATCACTGGCCCCATGATTAAGCTCAATTTCCTGCCTTTCTCCTCTTCCTTCCATGGAGGTTATGTGATATCGCATGGCTCAAAGCCCCAACCCTGTAATCATATGGTTGGTCTTTCTGGTGTGAACAAACCCTATCCTGTGCCACCTCATTAGCATGAACTCAAGTATGGTTCAAGGGACCCACCGTGAATAACAAGGCATTCTTATTACTCAGGGAATTCCAAGAATTTAGTCTCTTTCCCAGGAACCAGGAAAAAGACCAGACAAATTCTTTATTACATAACACTATCTAGCAGATTTGTCACAATAATAAAAATTTATGCACATTTAAAACAGTATGATACAATGATACATAGCAGGTACTCAATAAATGATCATTATTAGCTATTAATATGTGATAGCTCATATTATAAACTATTAAGGAAAGGTTTTTCTTTGTGTAACACCTACAGAGTATTGCATGTAAAAGGACACTTAATAAGGCATTTTGATGATGAAGGAATTACTCTGTTGTATTATAAAATCTCTTTTTACTAAGGATGCCATTTCCATGTGAAATTAGTAACAGGCACTCTTTTCAAAATAAAAACCCATTAGCAGATCTTTTAGTTGTGAGACAGAAGGGATTAAATGGAAAGAGGCCTGTAGTCCCAGCTACTCAGGAGGCTGAGGCAGGAGAATGGCGTAAACCCAGGAGGTGGAGTTTGCAGTGAGCTGAGATCCGGCCACTGCACTCCAGCCTGGGTGACAGAGCGAGACTCCATCTCAAAAAAAATAATAAAAAAAATAAATTAAAAAAAAAGTAGAAAGAGGCCAACATTATTAATGATTATGTTGATACTGATACATATTAATTTTTTATTTTTAACTCACAGAGTTCAAAGGGGGTTGAAATATATATGTTCATACAAATGGCCTTTTGTGCCATTGGAGATAACTCCAAAAATGTTTGCCCTATTTGCCCTATTATAGGCGTAAGCTCCTACTTTAACATACAGTACTTTCAGTGAACTTAAGAGCTCCCAGTTCTGAATTCTTATCTGAGGAAGCCCATGACCACATTCTTAGTATTTTGAATGCTTAGCTATATCACTAGTGATATTTAATGACATGCAAATTTGTATTAGGGTTCTCCAGAGAAACAGAAGCAATAGGATGGATGCGTGTGTGTGTGCATGTGCACGTGTGTGTGGGTGCATGTGTGTGTGTGTGTATAAAGAGATTTATTCTAAAGGAATTGCCTCACCCAATTGTGGAAGCCTGGTAAGTTCAAAATCTGACAGGGAAGGCTAGCTGGCTAGAGACATAGGAAAGGGTTTCAATTCAAGTCCAAAGACAGTCTGCTAGTGAACCAGGAAGAGCTGATGTTTCAGAGGAAGTTTGAAGGCAGTCTGCTGGCAGAGTTCCCTCTTGCTCAGGGGAGGTGAGCCTTTTGTGCTATTCAGGCCTTCAACTGATTTGGCATGGCCCACCACACTATTTGGAGCAGCCAGCTTTACTCAGAGTCCATTGATTTAAAAAGCAAATCTCATCCAAAACACTCCCACAAAAACATCCTGAATAACTTCTGGCCAAATATCTGGGCACTGTGGTGCAGTCAAGTTGACACAGAAAATAAATCATCACAGAATGATTATCTCTGATCTATGTGCTGAGGTGATATGACGTGACTCAAGTGCTTTCAACAGATACAAACAATGATCAGACGAAGCACTCCAAAATACTCTGTGCAACTGTGTTAAGAGAGCCAAAGCAGAATCACTTGTTATTTTTTCCTGAGCTCCTGGCTTGAGGAAAGGTCTAGTTCGAAGAGGAATTAGGCATATTAGGATAAACCTCAGCCTACGACAACTGGGTGTAGCCCGAGGAATACAGATATAACCATGGACGGTGAACCCATGGACAGGACCCAACCAGAAAGATTCCTCAAAAAGGTAAAGAAAGAAGAACTCTCAGAGCTGGAGTTTCATTTTGTGTATTATTTATTCATTTATTTATTTCTTTATTTAGAGACAGAGTCTTGCTCTCGTACCCAGGCTGGAGTGCAGTGCATGATCTTGGCTCACTGCAACCTCCACTTCCCTGATTCAGGCGATTCTTGTGCCTCAGCCTCCCGAGTAGCTGGGACTACAGGCATGCGCCGCCACACGTGGCTAATTTTTATATTTTTAGTAGGGACGGGGTTTCACCATATCAGCCAGGCTGGTCTCAACTCCTGATAAGTGATCCACCTGCCTCAGCCTCCCAAAGTGCTGGGATTACAGGTGTGAGCCACTGCACCTGGCTTGGAGTTTTACCTATAATTATAACATTCACCAGGCAAAAAAGGAAGAAGGAAGGAATGAGGAGAAATGTGGAAGAGAATGAGAAAACGTCAACAACAGGCTTGTCACGACACAGAGATACAAGTTTAGATCAAGAACTGGCCTGCTTCACGCAGAAATTATGCTCATTTTACTTAATGGGTTTGCTAGACAAGCTGACTCGTACATTTGCTATTTTCCTCATCTTTTATACGTGCACTTCCATTGCCTTTCAGGTTCAGATGGAAATTTTGCTTCTGTTACATTTTGTTAAATGAACAGGCTTTGGTGAGTTCTATTAAATCAGCTTCATAAATCAGCTTCTCTGTTCCTTAATCATTTATCCTGCTCTTTCCTGGACTCTCTCCCACTTATCTCTTTGTGGCGTGGAGTTATCCATGGCTGAACACAGTGTCCTTGATCAGAGCACGACTGTTTCCTCACATCCTCTCTCCTATCTCTCCTCAGTCCTTTCTCTCCATCCTTCCTTTCCAAAGTCCTCCTGTTAGTGAAACGCATTTGACATCGCTTTCTTCTCAGCTCTGCCCCCAGACAAGACTCTGGGCCAAATCTTATCTAAGCACTTCTAGTGGGTGTCTCTGTATTTGTCGACAAACTTGGCAAACTTCTTCAGGCCAGAGTGACATATGGTGGTGCACTCCTGAACCAGGAAACTCCCACAGAAAGCGTGGTGAAATTGGGGCTCTCAGAGCATCTGGGGGCTGGAATTCAGTGCTAATGGTGAGAAAACTGTTAGGGGGGCCTCAGGCTAAACTTAGACAAACTGTGAAGCTGGCAGAATTTATTTTCAGGCTGACCATTTTTCCTTCTGCCCTTACGAGCACTCCTGTCCAAGTTTTCAATGCCACAGATGCCTCTGGATGTTCTGGTCTCCTTTCCCAGACCTGCCCAATCTGGACAGCCAGTAAGATTCTGTGTCTAGCTCTCTATGCTTACACTTATTTGAATGTACATTTAATTAGTTCTCAGCCGATAACAAAAGGGCAAAATGATTTGAAACAATCCTTCACCAAAGAAGATATAGAGATGTCAAATAAGTACATGAAAAGGTGACCAACAACATTAGCCATTAGATGCAGTGGTTCACACCTGTAATCCCAACATTTTGGGAGGCTGAGGTGAGTGGATTGCTTGAGCCCAGGAGTTTGAAACCAGCCTGGGAAACATGTTGAAACCCTGTCTCTACAAAAGATACAAAAAATTAGCTGAGTGTGGTGGTGTGCACCTGCAGTACCAGCTACTCAGGAGGCTGAGGTGGCAGGATCACCTGAGCCCAGGAGGTTGAGTCTACAGTAAACTGTGATGGCACCATTTCACTCAAGCCTGGGCAACAGAGCGAGACCCTGTCTCAACAACAACAAAAAATTAGTCATTAGGGAAATGCAAATTAAACCCACAATGAGATACCATTATGCATTCACCAGAGTGGTTAAAATTAAAAACATTGACCAGACCTTGTGATGTAAAGCAACTGGAAGTCACACACAATGCTGATGGGAATGCAAAATGGTACAGCCACTTTGGAAAACAGTTTTGACAGTTTCTTTAAAAGGGAAACGTACATGTGCTATGTAACCCAGCCATTCCATTTCTAGGTATTTACTCAAGAGAAATGAAAGTATATCTCCACACAAGAGACTTGTATACAAACGTTCATTGCAGTTTCATTGGCAGTAGCCCCAGAACTGTAAACAACCTCTGTTAGTTTGCTCAGGTGCCGCAACAAAATGCCACAGAGTCTGTGGCTTAAACAACAGGAATATATATTTTCACAGTTCTGGAGGTCAGAAAGTCCAACATCAAGGTTCTGATCAGGTTCTGGCTCTGGTGAGGGCCCTCTTCCTGGCTTGCAGATGGCCACTTTGTCTTCATGTGGCCTTTCCTCTGAGTGTGCTCCAGGGGTAAAAGGAGAGCAGGAGGAAGAAGGAGATGGGGGGTGGAAGGAGAAAGGGAAACTAGGCCTGAGAAACCTTGCAGCTTCCACCAAGGCTCTCATAGCATGCTCCTGCCTCACCAGGCTACTGAATGACATCAGCCGAGAGGAAGCGCTGACAGCCAGCACTGAGGCCCCAGTCCTGTCAGTGACATCATCTTAGATCATCCTGCTCCAATTAATTCACCAGATGACTTCAAACTTATGAGTAACTCTAGGTGAGACCAGCAGAAGAACTGCCCGGGTAAGCACAGCCCCGACTGCAGGATCATGAACAAATAAGTGGTGGTTGTTTTAAATGGCTGAGTTCTGGAGGGGCGTGTTAGGTAGTCATAGATAACTGCAACACTCACCTAAGTGTGTGAAATCTAAGGCCTTTATGAAATCTAAGGCAGTTCCCAGCAAGCACCTAAGAACCCATTTCTGATGTTTTCACCACCTTGCCCTGTAATAATGGGCAAATCACTTACCATCTGTACCGCAATCATATTGCTCTTCAAATGGGAATGTTACCATGTATTTCAAAGGGGTGTATTGAAAAAATTATTTTTGTAGGATGTTTCTCTATGCAGTTGAGTGGGAGTCAAGAGTCTGGAAACATATTTAGTAAGTGGGTCTATTTTGATAGCTCTGGCTAATAAGGTTTCTCTGTTGAGACTGTCCTTAAATACACAATGTCAGGTTGTTCTCCAGCAGTCTTCAGACTACCGATTACTGCCTCTTCTCTCTTGTCTGTCCCAGTTCGCCTTCTTCTCTCCCGGTGCTCCTGTCATCTTTGGCACAGGACAGCTGGGATTGCTGCTGCAGCCTTGCCTTGGCCTTTGTCCTTTTCATTTGGGAAATTCTATATCTTATTTCTTTTTCTCCTAGTGCAGTGCTCTACAGGTATGATGAATGAGGAAACTATTAAACTGTTGATTCTTGGGTAGAAAGGCCCAAACAAGGTAAAACAAGGTCAAAAAATTAACTATTTCATTAGAGAGAGAAGCTGCCCTTTGAAAGAGGTTTGAGGTTCTGACACTGCTGACGGCAGCGTCTAGGATGTGTACAGCAAAAGACCTTGGGGGCAGATTTTGTTTTGCAAGAGTTGTCTGAGTTGGCTCTTTAGCTATGCAAAGTTAAAGCAAGTGGTGGCCCATCTTCCTGGATGAATGAAGCAAACAGGGCCAGTTTCATGGCTAAGGTTTGGTCTAATCCCTGGTATGCAGCTGACTTCAAAAGAGGTTGGAGAAACGTGTTTTGGGGCCCAAGGACCCTACTTGAATGAAAGGGGCCTAATACCCAGGTTACATCTCTCAAGGTTTAACATTATTTGATACTTTCAGTGCCTAAGATGATCCTAACCAAGTCCAGCAGGCAGAAAGGGACATCAAGGCTCCCCAAGGGGCAACTTAACTTGTTGACAAGAGTTAACTGGAATGGCAATTCGTCTGAACACCAGCACTAAGGTTATCATATTGGAAAGGCTGGAATGGGCAGAGTGTGTTAGGCTGGAAACCTTTCCTGGCCTAGTTACCTAGCACTTTTTGAATGAGCTTTGGAAACAATACCTGTGTATGAGTGTGACACACTGATGAAATTTTTTTTTAATTTTTTGAGATAGGGTCTCACTTTGCCACCCTGCCTGGAGTGCAGTGGTGGGAACTCAGCTCACTGTAGCCTCTGCCTCCCGGGTTCAAGCAATTCTCATGCCTCAGCCTCCCGAGTAGCTGGGATAGGTGTGCACCACCATGCCTGGCTACTTTTTGTATTTTTCGTAGAGACAGGGTTTTGCCATATTAGCCAGACTGGTCTTGAACTCCTGGCCTCAGGTGATCCACCCGCCTCGGCCTCCCAAAAGTGCTGGGATTACAGGCGTGAGCCATGACATTCGGCCCGATGAAACTTTAGAAACTGAGGCCCGTATAGGTGTTGTAAGACTATTATAATGCCTAGGGGCTAAAACTCTGGCGTAATGTAACAGTGGGGGAGAGACAACCTCATTCTCCATCTCTCATTTCCTGACTCTTTTCTCTCTGATGAATAATATTTAGTTAATATTTGGATGTGCACTAAATTGTGTTATTTGGATTCTCTATCCCTAGTGATATATAATCTGCATAATTTATAGATCTTGACTAGTAGTGGAAACGAATACTGAAAGTTTCTGTATCTAGATTCTTTGTCAAATATTTATTGTTCGAAGAAACACTGATATATGTAGATAAATAAAATTCTTATAATGAAGACATTTTGAAATAATATTTAGGCAAATTCTATTGTGAAAGGAGGCATGGAACGGTGAAAAGAACTCTGATTTAGTGGTACTAAGACCTGAATTCTGGTCCTAGATCTGCTATTAGTTAGCTGTATTACTCGCCTATTATTTATGATTCTATGAGTATTACTTTGGGGGACAACTTCTATGATATTAGGAAGATATTTTCACAAGGGACCTGTGTTGACTAGAAATACATAATGCTCATTAAGAAAATTTATAATGTAATCCCAGCTACTTGGGAGGCTGAGGCAGGAGAATTACTTGAACCCAGGAGCCAGAGGTTGCAGTGAGCTGAGATCATGCCACAGCACTCCAGCCTGGGTGACCGAGTGAGATTCAGCCTAACAAAAAAAAAAAGAGAGAAAGAAGGAAGGAAGGAAGGAAGGAAGGAAGGAAGGAAGGAAGGAAGGAAGGAAGAAAGAAAGAAAGAAAGAAAGAAAGAAAGAAAGAAAGAAAGAGAAAATTTATAACAAAAAATATAGGTCTCTTTATTTTTATTTTTTAAAAATAGGGACGGGGTCTTATGTTGCCAGGCTGGTCTCAAACGCCTGGCCTCAAGCAATCCTCCTCCCTCGGTCTCCCAAAATGCTGGGACTATAGGCATGACCCACCTGGCTCTAGCCTGTCTCTTTAATCACCACTTTTGTCCTGCTTTGGAATCTGATTCCTGATTTTATTTTATATTTTGCTTTGGAAATGAGCAATAGGTAGCTTGGCAGAAGAGCGAACAGGTGTGGAGGGAGCTAACAGAGGTTTTGTTGAAACCACAGACTTGCTTTCCTGAAATAAGCATCAGCCTTCATCCAAATGCCTTGTGTAGATTTCCATAAATAAAAACCCAATGGTAAATATAGATTCATTAAAGGGTCTTAAAATAGGAGCTAGGCTGGGCTGTAGGCTTGGGCAGAGGACACAACATAACTTTCCTCTTCTACCCGTTTCTTCTTTTTCTTTACTTATTCATGAGCTTTTATCTGAAAAAGCAGAGAGCAGATGTGCCCAAACTCTTTGGTTACAAATACTTGATTAGCTAATTTGACTCAAAAGGTATTTATTTTGTAAGAGATGAAAATCCAGGGTGGCTACAGATTTAAAGGAACAACTGAACAACTGAATCCAGGGACCAGGCACCGCGATCTCAGCAGGGCTGAAGCTTTTCTACGTGGTGCTGCCGTGGCATGGCCCGGCTCCAACTGCCCTCTGAATTTGTCTCAGCTCAAAGTACAAAGTCCCCAGAAAGCAATTCTGTTGCCCAGTTTAGGACATAAGTCCACCCTGTCTATGCTCAGGGGAGGGGTCATGTGATTAAAGTCTCACCAGAAGAACATGGTAGCGGGTGAGGCAGCTCCCCAAAAGTGTATGTGAGTGAGGTTTAGTGGCTGTTACCAGAGGAGGAGGGCTGATGGGAAAACACCATGGTGTCCAAGGCTCTAGAACTTCTCAGAAAGAGCTGTGAGTGGCAGCTATGTCAGATGCCCCCAAAATGCTCTCAGGGCACAAGTGGGTAATTTCAGGAGCACTGAGAGCCAGTTGGCCAGAAGGCTGACATCCAGTTTGGTTTTTTTTTTTTTTTTTTTTTTTTTTTTTTTGATGGAGTTTTGCTCTTATTGCCCAGGGTGGTGTGCAGTGGCATGATCTCAGCTCACTGAAATCTCCACCTCCCAGGGTTCAAGAGCTTCTCCTGCCTCAGCCTCCTGAGTAGCTGGGATCGTGCCTGGCTAATTTTTTGTGTTTTTAGTAGAGATGGGGTTTCACCATGTTGGCTAGGCTGGTCTTGAACTCCTGACCTCAGGTAATCCACCCACCTCGGCCTCCCAAAGTGGTGGGATTACAGGCGTGGGCCACTGCACCTGGCCCAATTTGGTATTTTTAAATTTTCAGTCCACTTAGTCAGAAAATAGCTTTCTAAGCCTCCAGTATTTGTTTCCTCTGCTCAAGAGCCCAGAGTGACTAAGACTGAGGCACCTTCATTCCCATTCCTGGGGTCTGCACCTGGCTCAGTCAACCAAAATGGCACCTGAGGAGGGGTACACTGCTGTTATCATGTGGATTTGGCTATAGGAGCAGTTCTTGGGAAAAAAGAGAGATTCAGGCAAACAACCCAATTGGTATCTCCCACAAAGCCAAATAATAACTTACCACTTGCTTACATTTGCATAGCGCTTTAAGAATATTTGCTATCCATGATCTCGTTTGATTATTGGCACAACCTTATAAGGTAGGCAAAACGGGTATTAATATTCTTACCTCAGATCTACTTGATTTCACCTTGCCATGGGTCTGTTTTTAAAAATTCCAATCTCGGCTGGGCATGGTGGCTCATGCCTGTAATCCCAGCACTTTGGGAGACTGAGGTGGGCAGATCATGAGGTCAAGAGATCGAGACTATCCAGGCCAACATGATGAAACTCCGTCTCTACTAAAAATACAAAAATTAGTTGGGTGTGGTGGCATGCGCCTGTAGTCTCAGCTACTCGGGAGGCTGAGGCAGGAGAATCGCTTGAACCTGGGAGGCAGAGGTTGCAGTGAGTCAAGACTGTGCCACTGTACTGCAGCCTGGCGACAGAGCAAGACTCTGTCTCAAAAAAAAAAAAAAAGTTATCTCTTCTATTTGCCTTTACATTTATTGAGGGCATAGATTATATCCTTTTCACCTTTGCACTTAGATCTCTAGTATCTAGCTGTGGGCTCTATACATGATGGGCATTTAATTGATATTTCATTTTTTTTTTTTTTTTGGAGATGGAGTCTCACTCTGTTGCCCAGGCTGGAGTGCAGTGGCGCAATCTTGGCTCACTGCAACCTCCACCTCCCGGGTTCAAGCAATTCTCCCACCTCAGCCTCCCTTAGTTGATATTTCTTAAATTGAATTTCTGTTTTCCAGATGAGAAAACTGAGGTCTGAGCTGGGTGAGGTGGCTCACACCTGTAATCCCAACACTTTGGGAGGCCGAGAAGGGAGGATCACTTGAGCCCAGGACTTTGAGACCAGCCTGGGCAACATGTGTGAGACCTTGCGTCTACTAAAAACAAACAAACAAACAAAAAAGCTTGGCATAGTGGGGCATGCCTGTAGTCCCAGCTACTTAGGAGGCTAAGTCAAGAGGATACCTTGAGCCTGGGAGATTGAGGCTGCAGTGATCTGTGATCATGCCACTGTACTCCAGGCTGGGTAGACTAGAAGGAAGAAGGAGAAGGAAGAGAAGGAAGGAAGGAAGGAAGGAAGGAAGGAAGGAAGGAAGGAAACCTGAGGTCCAGAATGCTGAGTGGCTTGCTTTGGGACACACAACTCCAGGGACAAGAACCTAATGATCTGCAGCCAGTTATCATCCCTCTATGTATCCAGTGGATGATTCATAACAACACAGATAAGCCTGTGGACCCTCAGTTATATGGTGGCTTAGACTAGGTTCCCACCTGAGAGGTCTCCAGCAGCTCAGAAAGCCCATGCTGTAAGACAAAGCGCCCAGGCTCTGAGGTTAGAAGCCTGAAGTCTGGTGGCCTCCAGGAAAACAATCTCAGCCCTCCAAGAAGGGTCTTTGCCAGAGGAGTTGGACAAGCACGTAAGGAAGACAGGTTATTAAAACCTGAGTTTTCTCAGGAGTTGACTCAACTCTCTTAGCTGCCTGACATTTGAGTTTGATGGGAAAGAAAGGAGAAAGAAGCTGAGGTAGATACTGCCTTTGTGAGAAGCTCCCCACCACCTGGCAGAAGGCAGTCAGGGACAGCTGCAAGCTAGAGCTTTTGGTCTCTGAAGTGGGCAAGATCGTACAGTTCCACCACTTACAAAGTGACCTGGACAAGCCACTTTGGCTGTGTTCATTCTCCCAGAGTTGTGTGAGGGTTAAATAAGAAAATCTAAGTCATATGTCATTACATAAGGATTATCATCTCTTTTCATTCAAGGTAGCAAAAGCAAGACTTGTGCCAGGCAACAATGAAGAAGGCAAAGTCCCTTTCCTCAAAGACTGATGGTCAAGGGAGGGAAGCAAATGGCAGAGTAAAGTGGTGAGGGTTCTAAGTGTGCGTCGATCCTGTGGGAACCCACAAAGGAAGCATCCCCTGTATCCTCAGGATAGTCAGGCAAGGCTCCCAAGAGTGTGGAACTTTAGAGCTAGGCTTTTTTTTTTTTTTTTTTTTTTTTTTTTTTAGGTGATATCTCACTATGTCACCCAGGCTGGAGTGCAGTGGCATGATCTCAGCTCACTGCAGTCTTGACCTGCTAGGCTCAAGCAATCCTCCCACCTCAGCCTCCCAAGTAGTTGGGACCCCAGGTGTGCACCACCATGCCCAGATAATTTTCTTTTCTTTTTTTTTTCTGTAGAGCTGGGGTTTTGCCGTGTTGCCTATGCTGGTCTCGAACTCCTTGGGCTCAAGTGATTCACTTGCCTCGGCCTCCCAAAGTGCAGGGATTACAGGCATGAGCCACTGCGCCTGGTCCGAGCTAGGTCTTAAAGGATAGATAAGACTTTATCAGGCAGGAGAAGCTGTGTTTGTAGGAAATGGTGGGATTGTGACAGGGTGACTTTGAGGACATGGAATTACAATATGGCCAAGGGTGACAGAACTATTGTCAGATGCCGTCAGACTCCTTGTATTTATGCTGCAGAGGCCACACTTGGCAGGCTGATTTCAGGGGCATCAACCAAGAAGTCTCTGGGAAATCACAGGCTTTCAAGATTCTTCTTCCCTTGCTTGCTGGCAGTGGCTGTTCCTCTGTTCATCTCCATTTCTTCAGAGCTGGAAGAGATCTGAGAATGATCTGGTGCAATCTTCTGCACCATGGTTGGTATGGATGGGTAGCCCCATGTTATAAACGAGGCAACCATGGCTGAGAGAAGCTGCAGCCATCTTTGGGGACATGGCCCCTGGGACTGCTTCTCCTGGAATTCAAGATGCTTCTTTTCTTTCCTCCCTTTTAAGTTTCAAATCTCTATTTCAGGCAATACTTGATATATTATGTATTTATAATTCAAGTTTTCAGACTTTTCTTAGCAGCAGGTTATAAAAAGGAGAGAAGCAGAAGCTGAGACAGGGAGGAAGCAAACAGAATGGGGCAGAGGTGGGAGTGGGAGGCTGAAGGCTTCCAGGAAGATAAGCTTCCTCGACTGTTAGTGGATTCCACATCTGCAGCAATTCTACCCTCACCCAGACCAGAGGCTCTGGGACTGCTGAGAACCAGGACCACCTATTTTCACAGCAAATGACTGGAAGGAACCCAGGTGTTGCATGTTGAGGGTTTATCAGAATAAATGGCTGTTATTTTCTTTTCCTCTTCCCTTTCCTTCTCACCTACCCGTATTACTGATCTAGTGTGACAGCAGGGAGACAGGAGTAAGCGGGGAGTATGGGACAGAGGGGAAGAAAGAGAAACAGGCCAGACCAGACCCACAGGCAGCTCCTGAGCTACCCAGATCGCTTCTCCTGTACAGGAAGAGCTGCGGGCCCGAGGGAAGGGAAGAGGGGGTCCCTGTCGGAGCAACTGGAGTGGCAGGAGGCGAGTGGGTCGAGGCAGGGTTATTAATAGGCACTAGGACACATATTTACAACTGGTGGCTTAAATCAAGGGCAGCACATTCACATCTAGCTACTCCCAAGCTTCCCACAAAGACATCTGAAGTGTGCAAAGCGCGCTCCCTGAGCCCAGCCCACCCAGGGGCGCGGCCCGCCTTCGTAGGGACAAGGTCTCTGGCGCTGGCCTGAGCGGCTGCGGGAGTTCGCTCCCGGGAGTGCGCCGCGAAACCAAGGCCATCCTTCCCTTTGAGAGGAGGGGGCGGAGGAGGGGAGAAGGGGAGGAGAGAAGAAGGGAAGAAGGAAGGGGGTAGGGAAGGAGGCGGGGAGGGAGAGACGGAGGAAGAGAGGGTGGGAAGAAGGAAGGAGAGTGAGAGGGCGAAAAGGGGAGAGGGGGCGAACCAGAGAGATGTAGGGAGAGAGAGGAGAGGAGAGGGACTGGACAGGGGAGGGGAGAGCGAGGGGAGAGAGAAAGAGAGAGAACGCGAGGAGGTCGGGGAGAAGAGAGAGGAGAGCGAGAGAGAACGGGAGGAGAGGGGGAGGGAGAGAGAGAGACGGGGGAAAGCGAGACAGAGCGAGGGGAGACAGCGGGAGAGGGGAGAGCGAGAGAGCGAGGGGAGACGGGGAGTGAGCGAGGGAGGGGGAAGAGAGAGACAGAGAAAGCGGGGAAAGCAAGAGAGTGGGGGGAAGCGAGACAGAGCGAGGGGAGAGACGGGGAGGGGCAGAGCGAGCGCGAGCGAGGCGAGGGGGAAGAGAGAGGCGCGCGCGCTGGTTGCACCAGCGAAACCCTGAGCTCCGCCAGCGCTATTCCCCCTCCCGCTGCCAGCCCTGCGTCCACGTGGGGAAACTGTCCCTCCTATACCGGGAAGAAACGACTCACCGCCTTCCAGAGGCGCAGAAGCTGAGCGCGGGACGCCACGGCCCGGAATCGGCGAGTGACCGCAGCTCCGACCCCGCGGCGGGAGGCCGGCTTGAGCGTGGGAGCCGAGCCCAGGGCCCTTTCTCCGCACGGGCTGCGGACCTAGCCCGTCCTGGGCCCCTCCTCCCCGGGGGGAGAGAACGTCAGCGCCGGGGATCCTGATGCGGGGGCGCGGGGGCGCCGACCCAGAGCCCGCCCGGTCCCGGTGTTGGGGGGGCAGAAGGGGAGGGGTGGGGCGCAAGAGGCAGAGAGGGCCCGGCGTCCCAGCTGAGATGGAGTTACCACAAAGGGGTTCAAGGCAGCCTAACCCTCCGCGCTGAGTCCTGGAAGGCAGCCTCTGTGGCTCCGTGCATTTTGCACGAAGATAGGCTGCTCCCGGCGGCGTGAGGGGTCGGGGAAAGGTCCTCCTGTGGGTAAACTGATCAGAGAGCCGAGAATGGATTTTGGCTCCGACACACGCCACCCTTGCTTGCTTAGTGGCTCTGCACCCCACTTTTTATATAAAGTGGTTATTCAAAGTACCTAGCACATAGGTTTTTGGTGAAGATTGAATGGGAAGGGCAGGTGAAGTCCTTGGCACAGGCCTGGCACACCGACCAATGGACCCAAGAATGTCAATTATTTCTGCTGTTATTCCCTCCAACCCCAGCTGTCCTTTCACAGAAGCAAAGGTAGTAGACACCAGAAGACCCGGTGCGAAAGTTTGGCTTGGTTTAACAGAAAACCCACACTCTCCGAGAAAGTGGATTCTGAGCGGGAAAAGCTTTGGAGTCAGGAGCAGGAACCCCTGATTGGGTCTTGGGCTTCTGTTCCTTAGTACTTAGCCACATTGAGTAACCTCCCTGGGCTTCCGTTTCCTTATTAGTAAAATTGGCTACAAAGGTCCCAACTAGGTAGTACGATCCCTTCTGCCTTTATTGAGGGCTCGCTATGTTCTAGGCCCTGCTCTTAGGGCTGCCTCTGGATTATCTCAGTTAATCTCTAAGCTAGTTTAGGAGGTAGTTAGGATTATTTAAAATCTCCATTTTGCACTTGAAGAAACTAAGACTTAACAGAGAGGCTAAGTAAATTGTCCTAGACCACACAGTGAGTCATAGCAGAACTGGAGAGAACTGAGATTCAACTCAGGCAACCTGGTTCCAGAGTCTGTATATATATATTTTTTAATAGACAAGGTCTTACTCCCTCTCCCAGGCTGAAGTGCAGTGGCGCAGTGTTGCCATAGCTCACTGTAATCTTGAACTCTTGGTCGTTGGGACCACAGGTGTGCACCACTATATCTGGCAAAGTTTTTAATTTTTATAGAGACAGGGAGGGACTCACTTTGTGGCCCAGGTTGGTCTTGAACTTCTGTCCTCAAGTGATCCTCCTGCTTTGGCCTCCCAAAGCATTGGGATTATAGGCATGAGTCACTGAGCATGGCCTCAGAGTCTGTATGTACTCTTAGTCAGTATACCGGCACCTATCTGTAAAAGTGTTTTCTGAACTCTAAAATAGTATATAAATGTTGGCTGTGATTACAGTGAGTGGTACAGCTGGTAGGTCGGTGGGTTCGTCTTCGCATACTAATGGAGGGTGTATCTATCAGTGCCTAACCTACTGCCTAGTACTCAATAAGCTCTCAGTCACTCTGCCATCCCTTGCCCACATCCCAAGAAGGAGTGTATCCATGCAAAAGAATGGCAATTCCATCATGTACAGAGCAGGGGAAGAGGGCAGACTATAAAATACTGAGGAGACAGATCATGAAGCTGCAAGCAATTGCACCTGACCTGGGCATCAACAAAACCCAAGGAAGCAAAGATGGAAAGGCTTCGGATTGGAATCTCCCCTACTTTTCATAAAACACAAAGCATGGGAGAGTTTCCCTGATGTTCCACCGGCCCAACAGGCTGCTCTCTGGGGCTCCCACTGACTTCACAAAGGTTTCCATCCAGTAACCCAGAGAACAGGCAAGTGTCTTAGAGGTCTCATCAGTGTCAGGAGACTTGTGTCTCATGTTTGTGAGCAAAAGATTCACAGCCTTCAACTAGGAAAGGCAGAGCCATTAAAAGGTCTCGTTGAGTAGAAATCTGGAAAACCACATGTTAAAGTAGAAAGTATTTAATCATTTGAGTCTGAATGTTTTCTAATCATTATTGCGCCCTTAGTCATTTTATAGAGTTGAGGTTCTCAGGGACTAGACTGTTGTCATCTAACAGTTCTTGAAAGAACTTCAGACGACGTAATCAACTGCCCACTTGACATCTCCACTTGGGTATAGAACAGTGATCTTAAACTTATCATGTCCAACATTAAACTGCTGAGATTTGCCCCCAAACCAGCTTTTCCCACATTCTCCATAAATGGCAATGCTAGCCTTCCAGTCGCTCAAACCAAAAACCTTGATGTCATCCTTGACTCCTCTCTTTCTTTTATTCCCTTTCTGATTCATCAGCAAACCTGGTTGGTCTAGCCTCAAAATGTATTTCTAAATTCTGACCACTTTTCACCATACCCATTGTCACCTCCCTTTTCTAATTTGCTGTTATCCCTTGACAGGCTTATTGAATAGCCCCTTCTCACAGTCCCCGCACTTGATTTCTGAAGCCTGTTGCAAACCCAGTAGCCAGAGTGATCTTGTTGAAAAGGCAGACCACATCACTCCTCTGCTCATTAAAATCGTCAGTGTGGCAGGGCATGGTAGCTCACATCTGTAATCCCAGTACTTTGGGAGGCCAAGGCAGGAGAATTGCTTGAGCCCAAGAGTTTGAGACAGTCTGGGCAACACAGTGAGACCTTGTCTCTACAAAAAACAAAACAAAACAACAACAACAACAAAAATTAGCTGGGCGTGATGGCACATGCATGTAGTCCCAGCTACTCAGGAGGCCGAGGTGGAAGAATCACTTAAGCCCAGCAGGTTGAGGCTGTAATGGGCCGAGATCACACCATTGCACTCCAGTCTGGGCAACAAAGTGAGACCCTGTCTCAGAAAAAAACGAAAAACAAAAACAAACCTCTTCAATAGGCTGTCTCATTTAAAGTAAAACCAAAGTCCTCCTTTGACCTGAAGGACCCCATGTGAATAGGACACCCTACCTCTTGTAGCTCTTACCACCCTTGAATTTGCTATCTTTTCGTAAATACACAGGCATTTTCCTGTCTTAGGGCCTTTGCACTACAGTGCAGTTTGCCTGAATGCTCTTCCCCTATATCTGTATGGCTGGTTTCCTAAATTCTTTCAGGTGTCTTTACTCAAAGGTCACCTTGTCAGCCAGGTGCCATGGCTCACACCTGTAATCCCAGCACTTTGGGAGGCCGAAGTAGGTGGATCACCTGAGGTCAGGAGTTCGAGACCAGCCTGGCCAACAAGGTGAAACCCCGTCTCTACTAAAAATACAAAAATTAGCTGGGCATGGTGGCACACGCCTGTAGTCTCAGCTACTTGGGAGGTTGAGGAAGGAAAATCACTTGAACTGGAAGGTGGAGGTTGCAGTGAGCTGAGATCGTGCCGCTGCACTCCAGCCTGGGCCACAGAGTGAGACTCCATCTCAAAAAAAAACAACAAAAAAAGTCACCAGTTACCTTGTCAAGAAGTTTTCTCTGGCCACTCCAAAAAGTAGCCCCTCCTAACATTTCACATCCCCCTTCCCTTTCTTTTCTTCTTTGCATTTACCTCTCTCTAATCTGATATTATGTGTTTAATTGCTTACTTTGTTTCCCCTATTAGAACATGAGCTTTATGAAGGGAAGCGATGAAGGGATTTTTGCAGGAAGGGATTTTTGTTTGCTTTGTTCACTATTTTATCTCTAGTGCTTTGAATGGTGCCTGACACGTGGTAGACACATGTATAAATATTTGGTGAATAAACGAATAAGTAGAATAAAAAATGAAGGACCCCAAATTAGCGTGGACCTTTTAGCAAGTCACTTATCCTCTCTACACTTCAGTTTCTTTGAATGTGAAATTGAGTTTTGCATTAAGACAGCTCCCAGTTTCCCTCCAGCTATGTGCAGACATCTGTGAGTTAACTTGAAAAGCTGGGACCTTGAAAAGGGTCTGAAGATTTCGGTTCAAGCCCCTGTAACATCACTTGCCTGAGTCTTAGTTTCAACTCACACAAACAAATTGAAAGGGCTCCACCCAGCGACCGCGAAGGTTAGTCTAGCTCTTAAACTAGAAAAAGCGTAATTAAAAAAGGAAGGCGCCATACCCCTCAATACCACACGGCGGCGCAATGGTCCACCTTTGTCTCTAAGAGGGCAATGCTGTGCCAAGTCCTTTATGAAACAGCCCCCACTACCGTGCAATGTATTATTCAGACAACTGTGACGGTTGCTCATTCCTCAGATCTTATTGGTTTGTTCAAATAACAAAAATATTTAAATTGTTACTGTTTTAGATAAGAAGGCACAAATCTGAGCTCAGTCTTGCCAACGTGATTTAAAGACCAAGGTTTGCCGGGCATGGTGGCTCATGCCTGTAATCCCAGCACTTTGGGAGGCCGAGGCAGGCAGATCACCTGAGGTCGAGAGTTCGAGACTAGCCTGGCCAACATGGTGAAACCCCGTCTCTACTAAAAATAGGAAAATTAGCTGGGTGTGGTGGAGGGCGCCTGTAATCCCACCTACTTGGGAGGCTGAGGCAGGAGAATCACTGAAACCTGGGAGGCGGAGGTTGCAGTGAGCCGAGATGGTGCCACTGCACTCCAGCCTGGATGACAGTGTGAGCCTCCGTCTCAATACATACATACCTACATACATACATACCAAAACGTTTGAAAAGCTAAAGAAGTCTAAATCTGTGTCAGGTGAGGGGTGCCACAGCCATGCTAACTTAGTCCACATATCTGTCTGCACATAACCAAGAATTTCTCTCCATGAGGTAGGAGGGGTGGGGAATAAAGAGACTGTTTGGATTCCAAGACCTTTTGTTTGCTTGGAAGAAGCCGTTAAAGCCTCTAGCAAATAAATGACTGTGAACCTAAGTAAGCCCTTAACAGGAGTCATTGTCATTATTGTTACTTATTAATAGTGTCATCCTCAGCTTCTGTTTTCCTTCCTCCACCATCTCTCCAACTAACAATAAAGGTTTTAGTTTGAATTTGGTATGTAAAAAGATAAAAGTGATTTCGTAGTTCTTTATTACAATTACACAAATATCACATGGTTATTTTTGTTGTAGCAAAAATAAAGTAAAATGAAGTTTGGAAACGTGTACAGTAATGATGTGGAAATCATAGTTGGGCCATCTGTCCCTGCCCCAATCTCTTGTTGAATTGTAATCCCCAATGCGGGAGGTGGGGCCTGGTGGGAGGCAATTGGATCATGGGGGCGGATTTTTCATGAATGGTTCAGCACCATCCCCTTGGTGCTGTCTTCAGGATAGTGAGTTCTCATGAGATCTGATTGTTTAAAAGTGTGTGGCACCTCCCCTGTCAACTCTCTCTTGTTCCTGCTTTCGCCATGTGACGTGCCTGCTCCTCGTTGCCTTCTGCCAGGATTGGAAGCTTCCCGAGGCCTCCCTAAAATCAGATGCTGCTATGCTTCCTGTAAAACCTGTAGAATCGTGAGCCAATTAAACCTCTTTCCTTTATACATTACCTTTTCTCAGGTATTTCTTTTTTTTTTTCTTTTTGAGACAGAATCTTGGTCTGTTCCCCAGGCTATTTCGGCTCACTGCAACCTCTGCCTCCCGGGTTCAAACCATTCTCCTACCTCAGCCTCCCCTGTAGCTGGGACTACAGGCATGCACCACCTCACCTGACTAATTTTTGTATTTTTAGTAGAGACGGGGTTTCACCATGTTGCCAGGCTGGTCTCGAACTCCTGAACTCATGTGATCCACCTGCCTTGGTCTCTCAAAGTGCCGGGATTATAGGCATGAGCCACCTATTATCTGGCCAGGCATTTCTTCATAGCAATGCAAGAACAGCCTGACACAGAAGGCACTAAAAATGACCCATGCTCCACCACTTAGCTCAGAAATAGCTGTTAAGATTTTTATATTATCCACCCAACACATTTGTAATTATATTTTATAAGGATTTTTTTACTACTCTTTCATTTATCATTATACTGTACACATTTCCACATCATTAAAATTTTTCATAATTATCAATAACATACTTTTTTTAATAACCTGTTTAAAATTGACAAAAAGTGTATTTATTTATATCATACAACATGACGTTTTGACATATGTATACACTGTGGAGTGGTGAAATCAAGCTAATTACCAGATGCTTTGCCTCACATATTTATTGTTTTGTGTGGTGAGGACACTTAAAATCTACTATCTTAGCAATTTTACAGTATAAAATATATTGTTATTAACTATATTCACCATGGTGTATAATAGATCTCTTGAACTTATTCCTTTTTTCTAACTGGTAACCATCATTTCCTCTCTTTTTCTATGAGTTCTTTTTTTTCTTTTTTTTTTTTTGAGACGGAGTCTTGCTCTGTCGCCCAGGCTGGAGTGCAGTGGCCAGATCTCAGCTCACTGCAAGCTCCGCCTCCCAGGTTCCCACCATTCTCCTGCCTCAGCCTCCCAGTAGCTGGGACTACAGGCGCCCGCCACCACGCCTGGCGAATTTTTTTGTATTTTTGGTAGAGATGGGGTTTCACCTTGTTAGCCAGGATGGTCTGGATCTCCTGACCTTGTGATCCACCCGCCCTGGCCTCCCAAAGTGCTGGGATTACAGGCGTGAGCCACCGCGCCCAGCCGAGTTCAACTTTTTTAAATTCCACAAGATCTATTCCATAAGAGAGTGAGAGTTCATGTGATATTTGTCCTTCTCTGTCTAACATACTATTCTAATTAGAAAATCAGAATATTTTAATGGTAGAAAATGCTAAATAGTATAGGACAAAGAAAAAAAATCACTCCTAATCTCATAATCTAGATTGGTGATAATTGCTGTTTACCTTTTGATATATTTTTTCAATAATATTAATGCATATGCATTTTTCATAAGATTAGGAATATGTTACACATATAGTTTTCTTAATTTTCAAATTTATTTAAAATTATTTGAAAATTACAACAGATTTCTTTTTTTTTTCTACTTAACATGATTATTTTCTCAGTCATTTCATGTTCTTCAAAACGCCAATGATAGGAATAATTTTCTCTTTCCTGAAATCTCTCTTCTTGTGATTAGAGCTGCTTGAGGTCCTGGACGGAAAGGCTTGGATGAAGTCCTTGCAGACTCAGCATGGTTGTAAGCAGTATAATTTCAGAGGGATGTCCCATGGGCTCACTCTGCAACCAGGCTGGATGAAGCAGAAATGATTTGACCTTCACGCCTTAATTAAAGGCTCTGATCATTGTTAAAATGCAACTTGCTCTCCAGAGATGCAACATTCTAAACAGCCCCCCATAGTTTATTGCTTTTCTGAACTGAGGTTTTCCTAGGAGATAGAAGAAAAGAGGAAAGATTTCTTACCTTTTTAGTGGTTCAAGCTGCATTAACTCATAATTCCTCATAGAAGAATTAAATACTATCAATTGTAATAACATTTACAATTTATTAAGCACTTATTATTATGTATTAGGCACTGCCAAGAGGACCTCTTACTTCATCTCACCCTCACAGCAACCCCATTTTATACAATCTCATGTTACCAACAATGAAACAGAGGCTAAGAGAGGTGAAAGGCCTCCCACACTCATGACATGTTGATCAAGAATTCAAACCCGGGTCTGACTCCAAAGGTCTGTTCCATAAGCCCTGCCACACATCTGCCCAAACCATTTGCTTAAAATCATGTTTAATGCAAATAGAGTTTATGAATCAGAAACTAGGGCTTCTTTCCTGAAATGGTATAACATGAGAGGTGAAAGTGGTGGGCTGGTTTTTTTAGAACAGGTCAAAGGGGCCAGGCACAGTGGCTCAAACCTGTAATCCCAGCATTTGAAGAGATGGAGGCAGGAGGATCCCTTGAGGCGAGGCCAAGAGTTTGAAGCCAGCCTGACAGTGAGTCCTTATCTCTACCAAAAATTAACAAAATTAGCCAGGCGTGGTGGCATGCACCCGTAGACCCAGCTACTCAGGACGCTGAGGCAGGAGGACCCACTGAGTCCAGGAGTCTGAGGCTGCCATGTGATCACAGGAGGACCCACTGAGTCCAGGAGTCTGAGGCTGCCATGTGATCAGCGAGCTATGATCGTGCCACTGCTCTCCAGCCCGGGTGACACAGTGACACCTTGTTTCTCAAAAAAAAAAAAAAAAAAA
>NW_016807544.1:494166-499110 GCF_001698545.2 Rhinopithecus bieti | reverse complement strand
CTCCCCTCCTTTCCTTCCTTCCTTTTCTCCCCTCCCTGCTTCCTTCCTGTTTCTCCCCTCCTTTCCTTCCTTCCTTTTCTCCCCTCCCTGCTTCCTTCCTGTTTCTCCCCTCCTTTCCTTCCTTCCTTTTCTCCCCTCCCTGCTTCCTTCCTGTTTCTCCCCTCCTTTCCTTCCTTCCTTTTCTCCCCTCCCTGCTTCCTTCCTGTTTCTCTTTTTGTCCTTTCTTTTGTTCCCCTCCTGTCTTCCCTCCTTCCTTCACGCCTTCCTCTCCTCTCCTATCTGTTCTTTTTTTTTTTTTTTTTTTTTGAGACAGGGTCTCGCTTTGTCACCCAGGCTGGAGTGCAGTGGAGCAATCTCGGCTCACCACAGCCTCAACATCTCTGCTCAAGCGATCCTCCCATCTCAGCCTCCCAAAAGCTAGGACCACAGGCACCACCATGCCTGGCTAATTTTTCTATTTTGTAGAGATGGGGTTTCACCATGTTGCCCAGGTTGATCTTGAACTCCTCAGCTCAAGTGATCCACCCACGTCGGCCTCCCAGAGGCCTCTGTTCCTTTTTCCTTCCTTCCTTCTCTCTCTTTCCTTCAGGGAAAACCCTGGGTTCAACTTCCAATCAAGAGGCCTGGGTGTAATTAAAGAGTGTTTCTGGGAGGTAATAGGCAGGTGAAAGAAGGAAAAAAAATATGTTGACTATTTGCTGGGTGTGCGCAGCATGCTAAGAGCTTCTGCATGTCCTGTCTCATTTAATCCTATAAACATCCATTATAACCAGAGATTATTATTAAACCTACTTAAAAATGAGGAAACTGAGGTTCAAACAGATGTCGTGCCCAAAGTCACAGCGTTTTTAAAGGACAAAGCCAGGATAAACCATGATCTGTTGACTTAAGTCTAATGTCAACTTGCATCACTGATGGCTACTTTCTCCCTTCCTTATGCTATGCTTTTCAGTGTGGTAGAGAAAGTGTTTCTTTTTTGGGGTGACATCTGCCAACCCCCACCTCAAAAACTTCCTCGTGGTAAAATCTTGGTAATTCCATCTCATTTTCAAAGTCTTTTACAATCTGCCCTTCTTTTATTTCAGCAATTTTATTTCCCATCACTCCCTTTTCACATTCTCTCCTCTTCTCTGGCTGAAATTTCTATTATTGCTACCCACTACATTAATTTCTATTTCCACATCTTTTATTCTCTAGTAATCAAATTGTATGTATCTTTCAGTGTTCAACTTAAGCATCTCCTTATCCATTCTAGTCCTCAGAGAAGGCAATATTTGATCACCCCACAGTCCTACTCAAAACCTTTCAGTGATAATCTTTTTTTTTTTTTTTTTTTTTTTTTTGAGACGGAGTCTCGCTCTGTCGCCCAGGCTGGAGTGCAGTGGCCGGATCTCAGCTCACTGCAAGCTCCGCCTCCTGGGTTTACGCCATTCTCCTGCCTCAGCCTCCCGAGTAGCTGAGACTATAGGCGCCCGCCACCTCGCCCGGCTAGTTTTTTGTATTTTCAGTAGAGACGGGGTTTCACCGTGTTAGCCAGGATGGTCTCGATCTCCTGACCTCGTGATCCGCCCGTCTCGGCCTCCCAAAGTGCTGGGATTACAGGCTTGAGCCACCGCGCCCAGCCAGTGATAATCTTTTATATGCTGAACAAAACCAAGGCTTCTTTGCCTCGGATTCAAGTCAGCCATCCAGTTGCAAATAAGTACTGAGACTCAATTATGTGCTAAGTACTCTCTAGGTGCTGGGAGAGCTGTGGAGAACCAGACAGACTGGTTCCTGCCCTTATGGTGAATGCACTAGACATTAAATAATTACAAATAATCAATTACATAATTACTAGTGTGAATCAAGTAATTACAGGGCCCTTTACAATCTGGTCTCAACCTATCTTTTCAGAGTTCTTTCTCATCCTTCTATTCCATCCAAATGGTCCCCCTCTCCATGCTTTCCTACCTCTGTGGCTGTGCCTATTCCCACCCTTCTTTCCTGAACACACTTTTCCCTGCTCCACCCCACTCCCCTCCAGGACCAGTTCTGCCTCTTCTTCTTACATGCAACCCTGCCAGACAAGTTTAGTCTGAAAGATCTAATCTAGGAATTCCTCATTTGAATTCCTAGCACTTATCCATTCAACAAATATTAACTGAATGACTTGTTGAAATGTTTGATGAATTACTCTTTATGAGATTCTAAATATACGCTATGGTATTAAAGGTTTAAGTTGTGCAGAGAATTAGAGTTTTCCTATTGAGAAGGATCAATGACTTTTCTCCTCTCTTCCCCTCTTCCCAGGGAGTGGGAAGGAATCCACGAAACTAAATAATAGAACATACAAAATTATGGAGAAGTAAAATGACAACAAAGTTACCCAATTACTCATAATCTGACTACTTAGAGACCCACCACTGACATTTTTCTCTTTTTAGTACTTTTTTTTCCTGTTTGTTTTGCTGTGTGTCTACAGTTTGTAAAACTCTCCTCCAGTTAAAAAAAAAAATTTTTTTTTGGAGACAGGGTCTTGCTTTGTCACCTAGATTGGAATGCGGTATAGCAAACACTGTTCACTACAGCCTTGACCTCCTAGGCTCAAGCAATCTTCCTGCCTCAGCCTCTCAAATAGCTGGGACTACAGGTTCGCACCACCATGCCTGGCAAATTTTAAAATTTTTTGTAGAGATAGGGGTCTCGCCATGTTGCTCAGGCTGGTCTCCTTCCTGGGCTCAAGTGATCCTCCTGCCTCAGCCTCCCAAACTGCTGAGACTTCAGGTGCAAGCCACCATACCCGGCCCCAAGTTAAAATTTTATCAAGACAATTATTTTATGGCCTTTAAAAAAACACAAAATACCTCCGCCCCCATTCCCTTGCTCTCTTCTGCTTGAGAGTGGAATGGTTTTGTCTAAAACAAAACTTAGAGAATTTACTCAGACTCATCCATATCTTTTCCAGTTCGTGGATCCTATGTATAAGAACCTGAGCATTGTTTTACGGTCTTTACTTAAACAGAAATTTTCTCAAGACCTACTCTGGATGCTTTTTAGAACAAGCCTCATGTCTCTTCTTCAAGACCTTAAATGTGTGCTATATACAGTGTAGTTAGTCATATTGATGAGCAAACCATAGAATGTCCAAACTATGAGGACATATGATATCTTCCAGTTCACTCCCCTCACTTTAAGAGTACAGTGTTAGGACACCTGCCCAAAGTCATGTAGCTGCCTAGTTATCTTTCCAAATTGTCCCACTGTCTTTAGTTTGTGTAATAATAAACCCAAACTAAAATTCAACAAAAGCATTCACCCTTGCTAAATAAATAATGTCTATTCCTACCACTGAAGGGGAGAAGGTAACAAAGCTTCATAGAGATTGGGCTAGATCTGCACTGGCTTATTTAGAAATTTCAGAGGACTAGGTGAGGTGGTTAAGGCCTGTAATCCTAGCACTTCGGGAGGCCGAGGCAGGTGGATGACTTGAGCCCAGAGTTCGAGAAGAGCCTGGCTGACACAGTGAGATCTTGTCTCTACAAAAAAATAAACAAAATTAGCCAAGCGTGGTGGCACATGCCTGTACTCCCAGCTACTCGGGAGGGTGAGGTGGGTGGATTGCTGAGCCTGGGATATTGAGGCTGCAGTGAGCCAAGATTGCGCCACTGCACTCCGGCCTGGGCAACAAACTGAGACCCTGTCTGAAAAAAAAAAAGAAAGAAATAAAGATCAGAGAACCTTTCTTACTGGAAGTCAACGTTGCCATGATAGGATTAAAGTAAGAAGAAACATTATAGGCCTCCTATCTCGTTCTTAATGTTCAAAATGCAAGGTATAGCAAAAGCATATAGGAAGAGGTCGTCCTGACTCATGAAGTCAACATCGGTTTCTACGTTTATTCTGCTTTGGTTCTTCTTAATCTGACCTCTGTAGACTTCACCACGATCCAATGTGTAATTCCAACAGGCAAAAGAAGCCTAAGGATTGTCGAACAGTTGGCTCCCTTCAGACAGACCAAGCCCAATTCATGGCAGCGTTCCCAGCCCCAGGTTGAAGCCCAGTAAGGTGGTCTCTTGCCTTTCTGAATTCTGAAAAAAGAGTGGTATTGGAATCTCTTCTTACCGGAACCCAGGAGAGGGCGAGCTGTGGTGCAGTCTTCCTAAAGGGGAGAACCGTAGTTTTCAGAGTTCTTCTAATGAACATCTCAATGGGCCTAAAAGGCTTCAATAGCAGATGAAAGGTTTCGGGGTGAGAGTGGGCGTGGGCGAAGCTGATCCCTCTAGGTTGGACTAAGGCAGAGCCAGATCCGAGAGGGAGAATCCAACTGTAAAATGATCTGGGAAAGAAAGAGCTCTGTTGGGGGTGCAGCCGGATGAAGAATACCGGTGCTGCTCAGTGCAGCCCCTACCCATCCATGGCAAACAAAGGCAGCGGCCTCCCTTCCAGCCTTTTAGTTTGAACGAAGGCTCAGTATTACCTTTTAGGATCCACCCTTCCCTCCTAACGCACCCAATGAGGCCAGAGCCTCTTCCTGCCGGGAGGAGCTGAACTCTCCCAGGAAACAGACAAGTGCCGCGGGCCAATGGTGGGAGCTGCGGCGGGCCAGTGGGCGGGAGGAGTGGGTCGACCTGGGTTTGAGAACCAGAGAGCCCACAAAGGGGGAGGGCACGGTGCGACGGCGGCGCAGTGGGTGAGAGGGACCTGCGAGGCTGCCAGCGAGGCTACCCCAACCACGGCGGAGGAACCGGGGACTGGGCGGCCGCAGCCAATGGGAAAGCGGCGGGCGCGGGGCGGGGCGGGGCGAGGCGGGCGTGGGGCGGGGCCCCCTCGGGTCCGCAGGGTTGGGGCGGAGCCAGGCCCGCGTCAGGTGGTCCCGGCGAGCGGGCGGTGCGGGGGGCGGGGCACGGCACGGCGCGGAGAGGAGAGCTACGGCCGGCGGGCGGGGGGGGGACCCGGCGCGCG
>NW_016807544.1:465778-492970 GCF_001698545.2 Rhinopithecus bieti | reverse complement strand
TGGAAGTGTTTAGGGCAAGCAGGTGGTTAGTGTCCAAGTTTTAGTCCCCAAATCAGGGACCTTGCCACCACCTCTTCTAACGCCTGTCCCCGCCTCTTAAAGGCATTTGCTTTCAAAGAGATGGGGGTGTCTTCTCAGGGCTGGGTTGGCTCACAAGTCCCGGAAGCATGTGTGAACTCAAGGCTCAAGTGCCTGTAAAATGTCGGGTTGATTTCTTGGATCCTAATCCTTATATCTCAGAAGTTGTACCTTTAGGAGTCTCACTGATTAACGTGCTAAGAAGGATGTGTGTGTTGGGAGTGGGGGTGGGACAAGTGATGATTAGAGAGGAAAAAGTATGTCGTTGCCCCATGGGAGATCAGGATTGCAAGGTACAGTGGCTGAATCCCAGCCCTTTGACAGTGACGCTGTTTGGGAAATACATTTTCTTCTTTCTTCTCACCCTAGATCCTTGCCTATATTCGGAACTGGTCAAATCTCATGAGGACCATGCTCAGGGGTCCCTCCCAGGGCCTTTCTCCCAGTGTCCTGGTTTCCGTCAATTTTCCAGGAGCCCCATATTTCATACCCTATAATGAAATCTTCTTTGTTTCTTCAAGGGAGTTAAATTGCCATCAGAATCCCTTAATCATATTAGTTTGTTTCAGAAAAAACACTTAAATATCTCTTTAGTGCAGTTTACACGATTTTGTATTTGAGAGTTTCCATAATCTCTTATCTGTTAAAAAGGTATTGTTAATATATATTAATTACTGTTTATTCCTTATTTTGTATACTTTCATCTTAGTTGATTTTTTAAAACGTCATTAGCAAGGACCAACTTTAAATATTTAGTTTTAAAATTTCCTTTGTAACAGTTACGTTTCTGGCTCTGTAACTTATTTTTTACCCCCACATTGTGTTACTTTAATCTTGAGGGGTTTTTTTTGTTTTTCTGTTTTTTTTTTTTTTTGAGATAGAGTCTCGCTGTCCCCCAGGCTGGAGTGCAGTGGCGCAATCTCAGCTCACTGCAACCTCTGCCTCCCGGGTTCAAGCAATTCTCCTGCCTCAGTCTCCTGAGTAGCTGGGATTACAGGTGCCTGCACCATGCCTGGCTAATTTTTGCATTTTTGGTAGAGATGAGGTTCACCATATTGGCCAAACTGGTCTCGAACTGCTGACCTCAAGTGATCGGCATGCCTCGGCCTCCCAAAGTGTTAGATTACAGGCGTGAGCCACCGTGTCTGGTCTGTCTTAAGATGTTTTTTAAAAACTAGCACGTAATATCAAAGTCATAGCCTCTTCACTTGTTTTTCTGCTCTTCCTTTTCTATTGGTGTTTTGACTATCAAATTGATGTTCAAATCTTTAGGTTCCCTCTCTCCCTGTCATTCAGTTTAAAACTTCATTTTAATCTTTAAAATGCTTGGAGGTAGCAAATTACTTTAGATTGTTTCCAGATACTACATCTTTTTGGGACTTGTTTGGTAGGCTTAAGGCTAAGCATCCTGGCATAGTGCTTTGAAAGTGTTGAAAATGAACTTGGGCATATTGGAAGAAATATGAATAGCCTGGCATGTTAGAAAACATAGTGTCATTTTAAACATAAGTCAGATTTTGATTCTGTGGGTGAAGTTTTGTGATTTTGTTTTCAGGGACAGCTAATGTCAGAGTAGAAGAGCTAGATGAGGTTCGTGATCAGGAACTCAGTTTCTTTAATATCTTGTGCTCTGGCTGCTGGAGCAGTCAAGAGTCAGTATGACTTAGGCTGAAAAACTGTCCACAGAGCCAGGCATGACAGCAATGTACTACTTCTTCATTAGGTGACCAGGACTTATCTTCGTTATCATACAAGTTACTGTGGATAGAGTGGATTCCTAAATCTGGAACCCAGATGTTGAGACAGTAGGAAGTAATTTGTTCTAATGGAAAGAATTGACTCGAAGAATATTTCATTTGAAAGATCTGGCACGTTCTTTTATTTGGCCTCACTGGGAGTTCTGATCTTGACTGGAATTAATTTTTGATAATTCAGAAAATTTAGTTTCAGTCAAAAACTAATCATTGAGTACCTAGTGAATGATAGATACTGTACATTGTGTTAAGTACCAGGACATAAAGAAGTGATAAGATCAGAAAGTGCTTTTAAGTTACATGAGGGAGATTAACGATGTAAATATAAAACTTCAGTGCAGTGTCTTGGTAAAGATGCAGTGCCTTGGTTCATCAGAGGGTGAACATGGGCTGTTACTGACAGGTGCATCTCTCATCTATGTGCTCTACCAGATCAGTTCGTGTCATTTGGAAAGTGAAGACAATTGACAAACGTCTCCAAAGACTTGGAATGAAATTGAGCCACTGACACCTCATCACCAGAGTTACCCTTTTGAACTTCCCCTCTAAGGATGTGTTGTGATGTTGTGACGTTCTGGACCATGAATAGAAGATGTTAAGTCAAGCAATAGTGTTCAGTTTTAGTTTCATATTATTGTTTCTTAAGTGAAAATTTAGCTTCAAACTTTATTTAAAAGCTTTTTTTGTTTTTTTAATTTTTTTAATTTTTTTAATTTTTAGAGACAGGGTTTCACTCTCACGCCCAGGAAGTGCAGTGGCGTAATCATAGCTCACTGCAACCTTGAACTCCTGGGCTCAAGGGATCCTCCCACCCCAGCCTCCTAAGGAAGCTGGGACCAGAGACACATGCCACCATGCCCAGCCAGTTATTTTATTTACTTTTAAATAGAGATGAGCTTTTCTTTGTTGCCCAGGCTAGTTTTGAACTCTTGGCTTCAATCATTCCTCCCACCTCAGCCTTCCAAAGTGTTGGGATTACAGGTGTAAGCCACTGTATCTGGCCTCAAACTTTATTCAAAACAGAAGGGGAAAATTACTAAATATCATGACAAAGAAAACATATAAAAATGTTATTTTAAGTCATTTTACGTTCTTATAGTGCTTTAATCCTCTCCATTGTAGGTGCTTGTTAGAATTTAGCTGCCTATGGATGACAAATATAAATAACCCAGGAGCTCACCCATCTTCTTTATTTTAGTGAAAGATGAAAAATGTACAGTTCCAAACTCACTATCTTGGGAGGTGGAATCCTAGGTATTATATGAAAGTTTCTCTTACAAGAGAGTTGTTTCAGTTTTCAAACAGGGCATACATTAAGGTTATTAGTTTATACTTTTTATTATCTACATCCACTAGAAATAGAAGGACATATTTTCAGATGTACCTAAGATTTTTAAGTGAGTGAAGTATATACCATTGACTTACTCAAAACCCACCAAAATACGCCTAAACATTCAGTTTCCAAGCATGTGATTGAGAGGGAATAACATCTTGACTTTAAAAATGGAAGAACTAAGGATTTATTCCTGATATTCTTGGAAATATCCTTCTACAGAAACTGAAAAATGTGCTGAATGCAGCTTGACCTGATTCTTACTTAAAACCAGGTCTTGACTGGAGCAGGGAAGGGAAGGAGAGCCCCACATACTCTGCTGCACCTGGAGGTCTAGTTCCTTCGTTCCTATCCAAAGGGACTGAGCAGGGAAGGAAAAAGGTGGTCCTTCCTCCCTCCCTTCTTCCTGGGTTCTGTCTTTTATCAGTTTGAAAGCTGTGTTCTGTACTTTTCTTGGAGTCAGGTCATGATATTTTTTTAACTAAATAGCAAGAACCTGAGATTTTTATGTTCTACCCAAAGAGAGGTTATTGCTTTCCCTTCCCTGCAGAGGTTTTTAGAGGAGCTGTCCTTTCAGCACCCTCGTACTGAATCGTATCTTTTAAACCTCCCTGCATTTATTTTTTCAATCCCTCCTGCGTTTAAATAAATATTTAACACCTACTGTGTGTTTACAACTATGCTTAAGACTGGAGGAAAGAAGGGAGGGTACAAGAGAAAGTACAATAGTTAAAATTCCTTAAGGAGAATTCAGATACTCAGTTGAGGAAATAAGAAAACAGATACAAATTTGTTAAATAATCACACATCTTTTCATATGTGTAAAAGCTGCTAGAAAAACATGAATGTTCCTTCCCTCCATGACCAGGAAGACTCTTAACATGTATTTCTCCAAGAGGGTTTCTAATCTTTCTTTATAACAGGCATATTTTCCTCATTCATAGAGATGACATCAGACACAAATTAGTAATCAGTCAGGATTCATTTTGGGGCTCAGAAATGCTCAAGCTATTTTAAGCAAGAAAGAGATTTAGCACAGGAAATTCGGTGCTTGCAGAATTGTTGGAAGGGCTGAGAGAAGAGGCTCTCAGCTGGACCTGTGTGAACAACTCCCAGAACATAGCAGAACTGGCCCACCAGGTCAGCTGCTACCTCTCTAATTGGGAACATACAGAATCAGGAGCTGCCATTGAAGCTGTTGGCTTCAAAAACACCCTGTTGTGTCTGCAGCCTAGAGATTAGGCAACCACTTGGCTACGAAACATTCCTCTCCACATCTGCAGACTTAGTGATTGGACACCAACATGCTGTTGCAAAATATCCCCGCAGCAAGATGGTCTTCATCTCACTTCTGTCTTTCAAATCTTGTGCATCTAATTGGCAGAACTTAATTTGCATTCAGAACTTTAGCTGTAAAGGAGTCTGGGAAATGTAGTTTTTAGCTTCCTAGCCTCTGTAGTACTGAAATTTATGCTAGAAGGATTTTGGAATGGATGCCGATTGCTAGTCTACAATATTCTGCCATGACATTCATTCTCCAGGAAGACTGCTGGGTAAGGTGATAACCTTTTTAAACAGTTGGAATTTTGGGGTCAGGATGGGCCATACTTTTTGTATATCTAAAGACTATCCACCTAACTTATCCACCTAAGAGTTTCCTTTGTGCAGACTGCCAGTTGCATTACAAAATACATATGAATATTAGCCCCAGATGGGATAGAGGTGCTATAATTAAGCATGTGAACAGATTTTTTAGCACCACCAGCATCTGAGTGGAGAACGGAGGCGTTACAGGGCTGGCTGAGTGAGGAAGGGAGTAGTCAGCAGTGGCAGTTCCTCTTTTGGTCTTGCCAGAAGTTCAGAAATGTATCTTTGTTTTCTTAGGTTTTTTTTAGTAAAGTGTGATTATTTTCTGTATTTGTTTCAGAAGGTCCAGTTCCAGTTCAGTTTTTTTTTTAGATCTGAATTTGGTTTATTTCCTATTGAGATAGTGTGTTAGTCCATTCTTGCATTGCTTTGAAGGAATACCTGAGGCTGGGTAATTTATAAAGAAAAAAAGTTTAATTGGCTCACAGTTCTGCAGCCTGTATGGGAAGCATGGCACCAGCATCTGCTTGGCTCTGGTGAGGCCTCAGGGAGCTTTTTTTCATGGTGGAAGGGGAAGTGGGAGCAGGCATGTCACATGGTAGGAGCCAGGAGCAAGAGAGAAAAACCGGGGAGGTGCCACACTCTTTTAAACAACCAGATCTTGTGTGAATTCGAGCAAAAACTCACTGATTACTATGCCAAGCCATTCATGAGGGATCAGCCCTCATGACCCAAACATCTCCCACCAGGCCCCACCACCAGCACTGGGGATTCCATTTCGACATGAAAATCAGAGGGGGCAAATATCCAAACCATATCAAGTAGATTTTTTTTTTCCATTTTATTTCAAGGATCTATTGGTCACCTACAAAATGTTTGGCATGGTAAGTGCAGTGGTGAATAGAGCAGGCAGAATCTCTGCCCTCGTGGGTCTCATAATCTGGCCTGGACAATAGGCATTGAACAAGTCATTAAGTAATTATAACTTTGATGCCTCTTGTGGAATGGAAACTGCCATGGAAGTGTTTGATAGGGGCCTGACCTCATTTGGTCTTGGGGATGGAGAAGTTCCACTATGAAACTGATACTTAAGACCTGAGGTATGAGTATGAATCAGCCAGGTAAAGACAAAAGAAAAAAGAAGATACGGAACAGGGTTTCATGCAAGAAACAAAACACACTTTGCTCATATAGCACTTAGCCCCATATGTAGCTCGATTTATAATCACTGGCAGCTATTATTATCTACCCATGAAAGCCTTTCCACACACACCGAAATATATAATCAAGTACCTTAGGTTCAAACTCTGGATTTGGGAAGGAGAATGATTGGTTGGGATACTGGGTGGGATACTGGGACTATCAGGGCTTGAACTGAGGCACAGATGACTGCTGGAATAAGATATCTCTTATGAGGCTCCTTTCCCATGTTTCAGTCACCAGGTCCAGGTAGAACCCAAGTTCTGAAAGTCTCTCAAATTGACTGCATACTCCCCATATTCCCTGCTGCTGAGGTTCAGACCTCTGAGCTGCAAGGCCTCCTTAGAGGGTCCTTTTGCTGTTGGGTCTCTGTCTTCCAGGTTAGTTTCCAGCGGCTGCCAGAGTTGGTTTCCTTTCTAAATTACAGGTCTAACGACATTCCTTTTCTGAAAGATACATGATTCCTCTTGTTTACAATGTGAAATTCAAGCCCCTCAGAATGGCTTTAAAGACATTTCCTGGCCTGGTTACCCTCAACAAGGCTTTGAGCCTTGTCTCCAATCCTGATGCACATGACCCGGGCACAGCAGACTCCCTGGAGATCCTAATATACCGTATACTTCCTACTCCATGTTCTTGGCTCCTGTCCTTCCCTCTGCCTGATTGTCCTTCCCTACCCTGCTTTCCTTCATTGCCTGAGATCTCTCCCACTCACTCTTTAGGGACCATTTCTTTTTTTTTTTTTTTTGAGACGGCGTCTCGCTCTGTCACCCAGGCTGGAGTGCAGTGGCCGGATCTCAGCTCACTGCAAACTCCGCCTCCCGGGTTCACGCCATTCTCCTGCCTCAGCCTCCCGAGTAGCTGGGACTACAGGCGCCCGCCACCTCGCCTGGCTATTTTGTTTGTAGTTTTAGTAGAGACGGGGTTTCACCCTGTTAGCCAGGATGGTCTTGATCTCCTGACCTCGTGATCCGCCTGTCTCGGCCTCCCAAAGTGCTGGGATTACAGGCTTGAGCCACCGCGCCCGGTCTAGGGACCATTTCAAATGTTGCCTTCCCTGAGAATCCTTTCCCCACTCACCTTAGTGCTGTGTGCTGCTGTGGGAGCTAGTGATTTTCCTAAGCCTCTAATCATACTTCTGCAGGAGGTCTTCTCATTCTATCGTTTGGTTGTTGGGTGTCTGCCTTGGCACTGATTTGGGTGCTTCTCACCACTGAGCACACAGTAAAGCTGAGTAAGTCTCAAAGAAAGGATCTCAGCCAGGTGCAGTGGTTCATGCCTGTAATCCCAGCAATTTGGGAGGCCGAGGCGGGAGGATTGCTTGAGCGCAGGCATTCGAGACCAGCCTGGGCAACATGGCAAAACCCCATCTCTATGTTTAAATGTATTTTAAAGGAAGAAAGAACAGAAAAAAGGACCTCCCCCATATTCCCTTTAGTTACAATAGTTGATTTTGGTACAGGATTCTGCATGATTTTCCAGGTGGGATTTTTTTCATGAATATTTATAGAATGCCTACCATGTGCTGACTGTCACTAAGGAAAATGCAAAGGAAAATAAGTTAATTGTAGCTCCTGCCCTTATGGAATTTGCTTTATAATGGGGAGACAGAAAGGCCCAGTAAACAGACAACTTGCTGTGTTTACCCATCCAGGTAAATGAAAGGTTAAATACGATGTTTTCAAGATGTTTTTGACTTGCTTCTTTTTTTCTTCCCTTTCTCAGTGTTAGAAATTGATTTTGCGGAGCTAACCTTGGAAGAGATTATTGGCATCGGGGGCTTTGGGAAGGTCTATCGTGCTTTCTGGATAGGGGATGAGGTTGCTGTGAAAGCAGCTCGCCATGACCCCGATGAGGACATCAGCCAGACTATAGAGAATGTTCGCCAAGAGGCCAAACTCTTCACCATGCTGAAGCACCCCAACATCATTGCCCTAAGAGGGGTGTGTCTGAAGGAGCCCAACCTCTGCTTGGTCATGGAGTTTGCTCGTGGAGGACCTTTGAATAGAGTGTTATCTGGGAAAAGGATTCCCCCAGACATCCTGGTGAACTGGGCTGTGCAGATTGCCAGAGGGATGAACTACTTACATGATGAGGCAATTGTCCCCATCATCCACCGCGACCTTAAGTCCAGCAACAGTGAGTATGAAGAGATGGGGCTGGAGGGGCTCAGAGCAGTTGCAAATGCATTCCATGACATCAGTAGGAGTGACCTCCTAATGGAACCTTAGAGGACAGTGAAACTCCTTGCTTATATTCCATCCTTGAATGGAGATGTAGGAGGTGAGATGAGTGCTGAGAAAGATTGGTTTAGGAAGAGAGGAAAGAGGCGCCTGAGGAGTTTGGGATAATTTTGAGCTTTTTTTTTTTAGTAGTCAAGAGTGGCCTTGCCTACTATTTTTCCACATATCAGAATGTGTAATTCTGACAATGCTGTGCATAAAACTTGTGGGAAGTGTGAATATTATCACTAAAGGGGTTTTCCTTTTTGTGGAACAAGAGGTAGAACAAGCCTTTATTATCTGTTTGAATGTTTACCTAAACACCTCAACTTGAGGTACCCATCCCAGAAGGGACTCTAAGAAGAGAATCCTATTGTTTAAACTGAGCTGATTCAGGTGGTGATGTCCATCTGGAGAGCATGACTTGCTGGTACTATTACCCACCTCCTGGTAGCCCAAGGGTGGTATTAATTAAATGCCATAATAACCTAGTATTTAATAGCAGGGAACTGAGAAGCAACTGTTTATTAAACATCCAGAATCCATAAACTGGATTTAAAGCAAGTGTTAAATATTAAATGGTGAGTTGGTAGAAGCTCCAGTCCTTCACATCGGCTGACTCAGCAGGGTTAGGAATCCACTTCTTTTCTGTGGTAGTTTGTGCTCTCTCTCGCCTACACTGGGTGGTAAAGAGGACGCAATTGCATAATGGTATGTACTTAAAATCACTTGGAGCATCCTGTCCCAGAGAGGAGGGCATTTGGGTTGAAGGACTCTGGGGGTAGCATAGGCCCCCAGGGACTTCACTCTCTCTGTACCCTTCAGCTTTGAGCCGAGAAACCCTTCAGACTTTGTTTTGTTCCAGGCTGTTCCAGATGTGGTTTATTTTTCTGTTGATGCTGTTGTGAATCTGTGTACTTTAAAAACTACATTTTAAGGCCGGGCGCGGTGGCTCACGCCTGTAATCCCAGCACTTTGGGAGGCCGAGGCGGGCGGATCACGAGGTCAGGAGATCGAGACCATCCTGGCTAACACGGTGAAACCCCGTCTGTACTAAAATACAAAAAATTAGCCAGGCGTGGTGGCGGGCGCCTGTAGTCCCAGCTACTTGGGAGGCTAAGGCAGGAGAATGGCGTGAACCCAGGAGGCGGAGCCTGCAGTGAGCCAAGATTGCACCACTGCACTCCAGCCTGGGCGACAGAGTGAGACTCTGTCTCAAAAAAACAAGACAAAACAAAACAAAAACAAAAAACACTACATTTTAAAATTATGTAAGTAGTGGCGGGGCGCAGTGGCTCACGTCTGTAATCCCAGCACTTTGGGAAGCTGAGGCAAGAGGATTGCTTGAGCCCAGGAATTTGAGACCAGCCTGGGCAACATAGTGAGACCTCATCTCTTAAAGAAAAATTATGTAAGTAGTAAGTGTCGGTTGTAGAAAATTAGAAAGTGCAACTAAAAAGAAGAGGAAGTTAACCTATAATGTTTCCCTTCTGAGAGAAGAACTATTACATTTGGCATATTCTTCCCAACATTTTTAAAGCGTATCTGGTTTATATATATATATATATGCAAATATACATTTATCTTTTCTACCTGTATTCTTTTCCCCCTTAATAATAGAAAAACTCCTTCTTGTAAGGATGTGGAACATTAGATATGTGTTTAGATATGATGCATGTGAAGTATTTAAGTTACATAAAAAATCAGGTTTCTCTTTTTCCCTTTGCCATTTTCCTGTCTCTTTATCATATGATGATTTTCATCCCCCCCGCCCCCCAACTCAAATTCTCTTCTTTAAATAAATTGAAACTTTTGGTGACCTCTTTTCAAAGTAATTTCTACCTAGAGATTGCTTTAAGTGATGGGGTAAAAAGAAGCAGATGTACTGCTGGAAAATGTGAAAATGTGATGGAGAAGCTGAATTTTCTTTATTTTACTTTTCTAATATTTTATCATGTTGAGAGAATTAGGCAAAGTACTGTAATGTTACATAATTGCGCCCATTTAGAAAGTTGGGCTAGGATAACAAAGTTGTAAAAGTTAATAGTTTACTTGATGAAATTTTGAATTTGGTGTAATTTTAAGCTCTGCGTACACGTTTTTACCTCTTAAGAGATTTGTATTTAGGAGCAGAGGCTCTTATGCAGGAAAAGTTACCCTGTTAAGGTTCTGCTGTTTGTAGGAGAGGGCAAGAGACCTGAGTGTCATTCTGTTATTCAGGAGACAAAACTCTGGTCCTTTCTTTTTCCTTACGTGGATTTTAGGATTGCCACGGGGGAGCCATCAGGATTGCAGGAGTTGTATAATACTTAAACATTCGGCAGTATTTTAAAGGACCTTCTCAATATAGTTGATGGCCAGTAATGTTTCTGGTCCACTGGACTGCATGGTTGGCGCTGATGTTGATGTCAGTTGTAAGTCTTACATGTGTGTTGGGGTAGCACTTTGACATTTGTCTGTGGGTGGATGTTTGCCAAGGATTGTATACATCTAATATGAGCCTCGATGATACCACCGTTCTTATTCCATTGCAATGTGTGTATGACTTGAAAATGATTGTATTTTATTTTTATTTTATTTATTTATTTATTTTAGAGACAGGGTCTCACTCTGTCGCCCAGGCTGGAGTGCAGTGGTGCGATCTCGGCTTTGCTGCAACCTCCGCCTCCCGGGTTCAAATAATTCCCCTGCCTCAGCCTCCTGAGTAGCTGGGATTACAGGCGCCCGCCACCCCACCCAGCTAATTTTTGTATTTTTAGTAGAGACAGGGTTTTGCCATGTTGGCCAGGCTGGTCTGGAACTCCTGACCTCATGTGATCCACCTGCCTCAGTCTCCCAAAATTCTGGGATTACAGGCGTGAGCCACTGTGCCCACCCTTTGTTTTATTATTATTATTATTATTATTATTATTATTATTATTATTTTTTTTTTTTTCAAATAGAGACAGGGGTCTTGCTCTGTGGCCCAGGCTGAAAATTATCTTAGAAGTGCTATGCCACTTCTTTGCCCATTGCCTCCAGCTCGGGAGCCATAACTTCTTTGTATTTCGTAGACTTGGGAACACTGGCTTGTTTTCCTTGCTTTGTTAAGGGTTCCGGAGAATTGGATTTTGGTCATTGTCATGGGAGGGCAAAATACTAGGAATTATATGTGTTAGTTGACTTTGACCATTAGAGAAAAGAGTATGTATACACGGGAGCTGTCTTTGTGGGAAAGAGAAAGCAGTTGATGATAAACGCCTAGATGTTAGAAAGGTTCAGTAAAAAGTGACTTATTAAAATGTTTTATTATCCTGGTCATCTGCTTTAAAAAGTCATTTGCCGTTTTTTGGCAGTGAAACATGTATGGCTTATAGTATCCTATGTCGATAAAAAATCTGCATTGAGTTTAGATTGACCGTACATAACCTGAAAAGCCAAACAAAATAACAGTGGCTGAACAAGGCCTACATTTACTTGTCTTTGAAAAGAAGTCTGGAGGATTTTAGGGCAGCTCCATATTGTCGTCTGGGACCCAGGCTCCTATTTTTTACTCCCTCATTCCAATACTTGGCTTCCATCCTCATTGTCACCCTGTAGTCCAGATGGCTGCCAGTTATGAGGTCCAGGTCACAGGCCTGAAGGAGGAGAGGAAGCAGAAGTACAGAAAAAGTGCCCCATGTGGCTGAGTTTGCTCCTATTAATTTCCCAGAAGTCCAGCGTGCCATATGTGCGTGCGTTAATTGGCCAGACTGTGGTCACCTGGCCATCGCTAACTGCAGAGGAGACCAGGGAGATGGAGGCTTTTATGGCTGGGTGTCAGTGAGCCCAGCTGAGAATCAGGGTCTGTTACCAAGGAAGAGCATTCACTGAGGAATTGGCAGCTAGTAGTCTTACCACGGAATCTTAATGCAGGACACATATTGGTATGAACTGTTACCTCAGATGGCTAGCATCACACAGCCAAACAAGTTTAGCCAGGCCCTGGGACGTGTGGCTCAGACCCCTGGCTTAACTACTGGTTTATACAACTTTGTCACATTACCTCATTAACTTAAGCATCACACCCTAAAACTACTTGTAAAAAGCCTCTGGCTATAAAAATGGATTTATGTGTCTCTGCTCCATCAGACTGGGGAAAACCAGTTATGTGATTGTTAGCAAACACATTGTTGAAAGATGGTCTTAAATGGAAAGGTTGTCCTTTTGGGGGCAGGTAGATGGACTTCAGGATTTTGTATAGTAAGTGGCTTGGCATAATGGCATTTGGCGGAAGAGCAGTTTAATAGTGGCCATTAGAAGTTAAAGTGGCCAAGCGTGGTGGCTCATGCCTGTAATCCCAGCACTTTGGGAGGTTGAGGGAGGAGGATCACCCGAGGTCAGGAGTTCAAGACCAGACTGGCCAACATGGTGAAACCGCGTCTCTACTAGAATACAAAAATTAGCCGGGTGTGGTGGTGGGCGCCTGTAATCCCAGCTATTGGGAGACTGAGGCAGAATCAGTTGAACCCAGGAGGCGGAGGTTGCAGTGAGCCGAGATTGCACCACTGCACTCCAGTCTGGGTGACAGAGCCAGACTCTGTCTCAAAAAAAAAAAAAAGAAAACGTTAAATAAGTAAAATATGAATATTCAAGTAATATGAAAAGCTTTGCAAAGTAAAACGTTGAAGGTAGTCTCATTATTTTTCTATTCATATTAAATAATTTCTTTCCTTCTCTTAGAAAATACAGAAAAGGGCTAGGCACAGTGGCTTAAGCCTGTAATCCCAGCACTTTGGGAGGCCGAGGTGGGCGGATCTCTTGAGCCTAGGAGTTTGAGACCAGCCTAGGCAACACAGTGAAATCCCATCTCTGCAAAAAATACAATAAAATCTAGCTGGGTGTGGTGGTGCATGCCTGTGGACCCAACTACTTGGGAGGCTGAGGTGGGAGGATCGCTTAAGCCTGGAAAGTTGAGGCTGCAGTGAGCAGTGATTGTAACATTGCACTCCAACCTGGGTGACAGAGTGAAACTCTGTCTCAAAATAAATAAATAAATAAATAAAAGAAAAAGAGAGGCTGGGTGTGGTGGCTCATGCCTGTAATCCCAGCATTTTGGGAGGCCGAGGTGGGCGGATCACGAGGTCAGGAGTTCGAGACCAGCCTGGCCAACATAGTGAAACCCCATCTCTACTAAAAACAAAAAAATTAGCCGAACATGGTGGCATGTGCCTATAGTCCCAGCTACTCGGGAAGCTAGGCAGGAGAATTGCTTGAACCCGGGACGTGGAGGTTGTGGTGAGCCAAGATCGAGCCACTGCACTCTAGCCTGGGCAACAGAGCGAGACTCCATCTCAAAAAAAAAAAAAGAAGAAGAAGAGGCCGGTCACAGTGGCTCACTCTTGTAATCCCAGCACTTTTGGAGGCCGAGACAGGTGGATCATGAGGTCAGGAGATCAAGATCATCCTGGCTAACACAGTGAAACCCCATCTCTACTAAAAATATAAAAAATTAGCCAGGCATGGTGGCACATGCCTGTAGTCCCAGCTACTGGGGAGGCTGAAGCAGGAGAATCGTTTGAACCCAGGAGGCAGAAGCTACAGTGAGCCGAGATCACGCCACTGCACTCCAGCCTGGGTGACAGAGTGAGACAACATCTCAGAAAAAAAGAAAAGAAAAAGAAAACAGAAAAACACAGGTAGAAACACTGTGTGTTTTCCAGTTTTTTTGTGCATTTTGCATGTTTATTTTACCCCTAGATAATATCCTAACAAAAATATTGCTTGTAGCATGCCTTTCTCTTCCCCCTGTCAGTGTATTGTCAGCCTGTCACTACACTATTGCCTGCACACTCCTGTTGGACAGCTGGGGTATTTCATTGTTGTTCTGTGTGGCCTAGTGCTTTAGTTTCATATAATTGGGAATAATGTCATTCTGCTCACAAGGCCACAGCATCCCCATTGCATTAATGTTTGATTTATCCCCTGCCTGTACCTTTTTTGGGTTTCAACCAACTCATCCTTAACTTTATAGCTGAAAGAGCAGAGGTGAGTGGTGAACTGTATTTGGGTTGGGACTAGGCACACCTGCCTTCCTCTTTTCAGATGTCAGCTTAAATGCTTATGAGATCTTTGCTGCCTTTTCTTCTTAGAGGCACTTTCTTCTTTAGCCAAGCTGGTCTCCCCTTTCCCCCTTGCTGGCAGGGGTGCCCTTGCCTCGTCTCTCTGCCTATCCAACCCCTCCGCAGTTTTCTGTGCTCAGCTCAAACCTGGCTGCTTCTGGTAGCCTATCACATATACTTGCTATAGTCAGTGCTAAGTCGTCATTTGATAAATGTGTATTACCTGGTAGTTCGTAGAAGAATGTTGCAGTGACAAAAGACTAGAACCCCTGGTCTAATGGCTGCGAGTTCAACTGCCACCTAGCCAGGGTGAGTCAATCTAAAGTGCTGATAGGCATTCACAGGCCATAACAAAACACCATGCTGGCCTGCAGGCCAACCTGCCAAGTTATACAACCTGGCCTCTTTTTGTTGGCTATGATTTCAGGAGCATCCCTTACATCTCCAAATAGGTTTTGTGTCTTTAGCTCCCATCATAGTTCCAGGTGCATAGTAGGGTCCTCAATAAATGTACAGATAAAAGGAATGAATGAATGAATGAATGAATAAAATATCATATGAACTGGTTTATTTATGGGATCCCAAAGTGTAGACATTCCCTTTCTCTTATCCATGGATGTCATTCAGACCTCACTTGTGTGGAATTATTTATTTATTTATTTTATTTTTTGTTTAGTAGAGACGGTCTCGCCATGTTGCCCAGCCTGGTCTTGAACTCCTGGGCTCAAGCAATCCACCTGCCTTGGTCTCCCAAAATGTTGGGATTACAGGTGTGAGCCACCAGCCCCTGCCACATGGAATTTGCTTTTCATCCTCATTAGAATCCCCTGGCTGTTGATCCATCCTAATTGTCTGAGCCCAAACACCTGTTTTGGATGCTGGACTGTGGTGGTGTGACAGAGCATTCGTTATTAATCCCAAACGCCTCTGCCTCCTCCCCTCTTCACACTTTTCCTGATCACCAGCCCCGGCTAACTCACTGGCCCATGTCTCCACTGTAGCCAGTTACCGGCTGCTAGGAGCTGCTGCAGCAGACCACTGCCCGCTGCTGTTGGGTCTACTCCCAGTCTGTTCTGTCCAGCCTCAGTACTCCCTTTGTTCCCAACTTGGGGACTGCCTGTCATGCTCCTCATAGTGCCTGTTCCAATTTTGTTGAGTTGTTGGATTGGCTGCTTCTCTTGTAACTGGAGGTCCATGTAGCATCTCCCCCTCCCAATTCTGTTCACTTGCACCTTGTCTTCATCTCCAGCCTTCTCTTGGAGTTCACAAGGTCAGGAAGCTGAAGACATACTTTCACCAGTGTGAGGATGACAGAGCTTTTGTCTTCCCCTTGGCCTCAGCTCAGCAGGCTCTAACATTCTAAGCCCTGGAGTATACCTGGACCACACACTGGCCAAAGCTCCTGACTGGTTTTCCTGTGTAGGATTTCTCATGGCTGGTGAGTTTGCTGGCTGCCAGATATGTGGCACCCTGTGACCCGCTGGATCCCAGTCTCTAGTGTCCTTGTCCTGCACGAGTGGTAGAGCCCATTCCACCTGATGGAGGAAGCAGCTAAGGCTTAGGCACCCTGGCCAGGGATGATGTGGCATTAGACTTGCCTCAAAAAAGGATGAGGAGTAGCCGAAAAAGCAGTTTTTTTCCTACAGGAGAATGAAATAGGCAATAAAGCATTCCCAGAGTGGACCTGGTAAGCGGTGAAGTATCAGCTGGAAAACCCAAGTCTTGGTCCTTTTGAGAGGTAGGTAAGTAAATGACTTTTTGTATGCTTCATGGAGGCCTCTCCAAATGAAATACTTCTGGCATTACCTGGCTCAGATACTTCTGAATTTCTCTCCCTGTTTTTTCCCTTAGTCAGGTCCTTTGATGGTTTTTGCTATGTGTTCCTTAACAGGGAGTTGGAGGATGATGGATGTGTTTTGAGGATTTTCCCAGGCAAAAGTATACCCAGGCAAAAGTGTACAAGCGCTCAAAGAATTGGATTTATCTTTTGGTTGCAGGAGGCTATGCCAGAGGTTAGCTAGCAGCCACCTGGCATGTCTCAGAGCATCCTGTTCAGTTGATGGGTAGCATTTCCCATGAATACAGAGACATGTTCTGCAAGCCAAAATAAATACGTAAGTGAATAAAGCTGAAATGAAGCAAATAACCAGCCGGGTGAGCAGGACTCAGCAGAAGAAACCAGTGAGGCCAGAGATCTGACTTGCAAGTCTGGTTGCATCTCGGCTTCTTGAACGTGGTTTGGGAACCTTGCCTTTCCCTTTTGTCCTGTGCCTTTGTGGCCATCTCCTGTGCAAAGTTGGTTTTCTTTTATGGGCCAGTCTAAGTGTTATGGGCCAGTCTGGTGTTAAGAATTTAGCAGCAAACAAAAATATTCACGGGCCCTCCCCTCCAGGAGCTCACTGTGGGGTTAGGGAGAAGGACCTTGATCAAAATAAAGTTGCACAACACGTAAAGTCAAGACTGTGGTAAGTACCATGAGCATGGCTGATAATGGGACATGCCTCAAGAGGAGTGCTGGAGAATTCTCTGAGGAAGTTTTGTTTCCGATGTGATCTGAGAGAGTGAAGAGTGGAGACAAAGTGGAAAGGGAAGGTGGGGCAAGGAGGTTCCAGGCAGGGAGGCCAGCAGGCCCAGTGCTCTGTACACTGTGGCCTCCTGGCAGGCAAATTGCACGCTTGGATTCTCTTGCCTCTGTCCTTTCCTGTGGTTGGTGGAGAAGGATTCTTAAGGGGATTGGATCTCTTTGTGGGCCACATGCCTTCATTTCCCAGTGGTTGCTCTGGAGTCCTGCCTGCCTCTTCCTATTTCATCACCATGGAGGTTCTCTGCAGCTTACTCAGTGGGGCAGGAAGTAGCTCAGGACACTGGGCAACCTTTTTTTTTTTTTTTTTTGTGAGATGCAGTCTCACTCTGTTGCCAGGCTAGAGTGCAGTGGCATAATCCTGGCTCACTGCAACCTCCACCTCCCGGGTTCAAGCAATTCTCCTGCCTCAGCCTCCTGAGTAGCTGAGATTACAGGCACGTGCCACCACGCCCGGCTAATTTCTGTAATTTTAGAAGAGATGGGGTTTCACCATGTTGGCCAGGATGGTCTCGATCTCTTGACCTTGCGATCCACCCACCTCGGCCTCCTAAGGTGCTGGGATTACAGGTGTGAGCCACCACGCCCGGCAACTTTTTTTTTTTTTTTGAGATGCAGTCTCGCTTTGTCGCCCAGGCTGGAGTGCAGTGGCCGGATCTCAGCTCACTGCAAGCTCCACCTTCCGGGTTCATGCCATTCTCCTGCCTCCGCCTCCCGAGTGGCTGGGACTATAGGAGCCCGCTACCTCGCCCAGCTAGCTTTTTGTATTTTTAGTAGAGATAGGGTTTCACCGTGTTAGCCGGGATGGTCTCGATCTCCTGACCTCGTGATCCGCCCGTTTCGGCCTCCCAAAGTGCTGGGATTACAGGCTTGAGCCACCGTGCCCGGCCGCCTGGCAACTTTTAAGCTCTCATAATGCTGTGCTGGATTTGGAGCAGAAGCGTGTGCTGTATGAAGGGTCTTAAGTTGGGGTTTCTGGACTATGAGCTTTTAGTTGCAGAAAACAGCCTGGGTGAGGGGTTGAGTTCAGGGCAAGAAAGGCTTCGAAAGGCCTGTGGGTTCTGATTTCCAGATGAATATTTAGTCTCTTCGTCTTTGATCTGTTTCCTCTGATTTGAGCCACTGTTGCCTTGAAAGTAAATAATAAATTTTACTGTGTCTTCCCTTCCCCACATCCCTTCCCAAGCAAACCTGGTAAGAGCTAGGTATTGACCACAGTTTGCAGGTGGTCTGTGGCACCGTCATTGCTCAGGTTCAAGATTTGTCCTTCGGGATCTCTAAGGAGATGAGAAAAGAGCCTGCCTATCTCTCCTTTCCTCCGCATCTCTTGGAAAATTTTCCATTCCTCAACCTGGTTCTTCACCTCGTTTCAATGAGATAGCTCAGGGTCACTTATGGATGGCACACAAAGCAGTGATGTCAGTGGTCTGGTTGAGTCGGGAGAAAAATGAGCTTCCGTCCCATGTCCAGGGAGTCCAGGTCTTTACTGTGGTGTCTCCTTCAAGACCCCTGACAGCCTCCTTTAGAACCGCACTTTGTTCCTCTTATAACGTAAAGATTAACATAGGGCCAGGGAGCCACCTGGAATCTATGCAAAATGTGGATACATTCATTTTGGAGGGAAAAGGTCAGGGCTCTTATTATTGTAAGACTCAGTGAAGGTTAAGAATCAGTATCATTACAGAGAACTTAAAGTGGGCATCTGTGTAAGCGGTGTTCTGGTGCAGAGGAAGGAACATGGGCCCCAGGGCTGTCCTTGACACTGACCGGCCGGGTGGCCCTGGGCACATCTGTGATCTCTCTGGACCTCAGATTCTTCATCTGGAAAATGAGAGGTTTGGACAAGTGGTCTCTGAGGTCCCGCCCAGGACTTTAAAGCGTGAATGTCTGTGTGTTTGGGAATGTTAGTGACTACACAGTTTGTCTGCCTCTGTGTGTCAGGCTACAGTGTGCTCGGGTTCCCCATTTTGGGACTTGTTCTGGCTGGGGCTGAATCTCCTGAAACGGAATCTTTGCTGAGTGGTTTAGTGGAGAAAACAGTTGACAGGAGCCCACAAGTGCTCCCCTTCCCCCACTGCTACTCAGGGCATGACAGATGGCCTTGCTGAGAGAAGATGCTCTGGTCACATGAACCATCCTGGGGATTCACAATAATCCAAGGACAGCTTTCCTGCTAGAAGGAGGACACAGTTAGTCGCCCGCTACTCTGTCCTTGGAGCTAAGCAAGGGGCATCCTGCTGTCTCAGAGCTTTGCTGCTGCTTTGATTTACAGTTGCTTCCTGCTCACTTTTTTGAAACAACATAGGGCTTTTCCAGGTGGGGCTCAGGGTCGCTTAGGCAACTTTAATGGTGTGCCTCATATATCCCCCTCACCAGCAGAATAACAGGAAGACATGTCCCCTATGTGGTCCACTATACTGTAAAAGTGAGACATATAAATTAGACATATTAAAAGCTGTGGATTGCATGTCCCTTTCCTTCCTAACTTCCCTAAAGTTTTTGCTCTTTGTAGGAAACTTGAAGGTTTTGATCTGAGAAGAAAGCATTTTCCCCTTAAGATCGGTTTTGGGAACCACTGTGGTCTAATGGAAGAAACACTGGCTTGGGAGTTAGATAGACTTGGATTTAAGCTACTTCTTGAGCACTTGACATTGGGCACGTGGCTAACCTCTTGGAGTTGCAGGAAATCTCATCTGTAAAATATGAGCAACACAGAAATGAGCAATACTATTTAAGATGATATGAGCTATTATGTGTCAGTATCTCACAGGCACTGGATTCAGTAAATGGCACTGTGGTTTTTTTCCTTCCTAAGGAGTAGGAGAAACTTCTTTCCATTCCTTGTTATTTTAGTTGCACACAGGACACGGCTGAATTTCCCTTTCTAAAGTGGTGCATGAGGATTTTAGGCAGCCCCGAGTAGCCCTCTCCTAAGCCAGCTAGGCATAGTTTTACTATTCCCACGGAAACAGGCAGATTTAATTCTGCTGAAGCCCCTGAAAGGGACTGAGCCCCAACAGCCCCTTCTAACTGTGCAAAAGCCTCTTGTGGAAACGGCCGGTGCGTCTTGCACCCTCTAGACTCAGCCTTAACTCGAAGTGCTCGGTCCTCTGAAAAATGCTGCCTCGTCCTGTCTGTTACAGCCTTTGGCTTGATTGAATGGGACAGCTGGCCAGTTTTATGGCTCTGCTGGACTCTCAGTTGATAATTAAAATGCTTTTGCCCCAGGAGGAAGGCAATATATTTCTTTCCCTCCCTTCTCTGCTGCATTAGTCTGCTTTTTTTCACATCCTCTCCTGGCCTCCCTATGTCAACTTAGCTTTCTTTTTACACAGTGTCATTTAAGACCTTGGCGTATTGAGGGTGGACTGAAGAGATTTTGAGTTTTGTGGTCTTGTTTTGGAAGGTAAATGGAGCATATTTGCCCCTTTTTCATCTCTGTATAAGAGCTTTGTTTCTACAGCTACTGTCTAAATCTGGTTGTGTCCAGCACTTAGTAGGTCCTCAAGAAATGTTTATAGTTTTGATAATAACAGATTCTAGCACTGTCTTTCCCATACATACCTCCTTCCCGTGTAGACATTCTCCAAACAACACCATACCTCTTCTCCTTTAGAGCCCTCATTTAGGATATGAACCCTCTCTTCTTTTGGAGATGAGCCCATGTGAACTGTGGGTAAAACTGAATTTGAGTCCTACCTGGCTCTTACTTGCTAGCTAAGGACCTTGAACAAATGACATACCCTCTGTGGCTTAGCTTTTGCAGATATAAAGTGGGAATAATTATAATACCACTGATCTCATCTTACGGGGGAAAAGTGAGGATTAAATAAGATCATCTAGGTGAAGTTCTTAGGAGTGCCTGGCACATCATAAGCACCCAATATATTGACCATTTTAATTATAATTCCATCTGCTATCCTTATTCCCTTCGTATTTAGATCACAATTGGTGATTGTATTTTTGGGTGGTAGCTTTTGTCTTGTACTTGCATTTTCATTGTTTGAGTCGTAATCTTTCCAGTTGTACTGTAGAATTAAAAACATTCAAAATGTAATGGATACACATGGGTAAAAATAGGACAAAACTGAAATACAAAGAAAAGTCTGTCTCCAGAAAAAGAGAGAGAAGAAAGAAAAGTCTGTCTCCTTCTCATCCTAAACCATAAGTTTACTTCTTAGAGGCAAATGCAATTAAGTTTTTTTGTCTCTGGTAACTTTTTTCTATGAAAACAGAAATCCCAATAGAATTCTTGACAGCAGAGGTGTTGCTGTTTTTCTTTCCTTCATCTTCCCTTGCTCCCCCATCTCCCTCTCCCCTCACGTCATGCCTAGTATAGGACGTCGCATGTAGCAGCCCAGATGTTCGATGGCAGTTCCAATGTGGCCAAGCAAAAAAATCTTGTTTTTTTTTTTTTGTCCCTAGTTCCTTTCTGGATGGACTCAAACCCTTTTACTGAATGAGCTTTGTTTGTTCTCTTCAAGCCTTTGCTTTTATGTATCTATTTCATAAACTTTTCAGGGGCTTGGGACCCTAGAGGAAGGTGTTCCTTGGAGTAGTTTGTAAAGTCAAAAGCCCAATGTGTGTCTCTGGAATTGCCCAGCTGTGAAGGTACTGATTGTCCATCCATCCCTTGGAGCAGGTTTGGGAGTGGGGCCCATTGCAGCAGGGGGGGCATCAGGGTGCTGGCAGTGAGTGAGCTTTTTTTTTTTTTCTGAGACAGAGTCTTGTACTGTCACCTGAGCTGGAGTGCAGTGGTGCCATCTTGAGTCGCTGCAACCTCCGCTTCTGAGGTTTTCAAGTGATTCTCCTGCCTCAGTCTCCTGAGTAGCTAGGATTACAGGTGCCCGCCACCATGCCCAGCTAGTTTTTTGTATTTTTAGTAGAGACGGAGTTTCACTCTGTTGGCCAGGCTGGTCTCGAACTCCTGACCTTGTGATCCGCCCGTCTTGGCCTCCCAAAGTGCTAGGATTACAGGTGTGAGCCACTGCACCCGGCCAGTGATTGATCTTACAGTTAAGACCTTTCTCTGCAAATGCTTGTGACTGCAGGCTGATGTGGGCTGATGAGGCAATGTAACAGGAAAAAGTATCATTGAAAAGGGGAAAAAAAAGAAAAAGAGTTATGCTAGATTCCAGTGTGCAGATACAACTGTTTTCATCTTTATATTTGGCTTTCCTATTCTTATCTATATACCTCATTTCCTTCTGCCGTTTAAGTCACGGTGTACATGCCATCTGGACACTTAAAATTTTTGTTTGTTTGTTTCTGCACTCTGTTAACCTTCAGGGTCCAAGAGGAAGGAGGGTACCTTAATCGGGGAGTACCAAGAAAACCAAAAAACTAAAATAAAAACAATAAATAAGAGGAAGGAGGAAAGGACTGTGGTTAGGGAAAATACCGATAGTTTTTGGATTCTGGTCATTCTTGACTTTCTTTTTTGCTTATTGATATGATTAGAGCTTACAGGAACCTTAGAGTTGTGACCCCGAGAAGCTGGGTGACTTGCCTAAGGTCATCCTGATACTCATGACAGTGTTCCTTCTTTTAGCCCTACAGTGGGACTCTGTTACTCTGCCAGGCTTTCCAGCTAGGACCAAAGTATTTTGGACAATAGTGGAAAGAGGATCTGCTGTACCCCATTCAAGGAACCAGGGAGACAACTTGCTTATACGGTCCCAAGGTCAAAGTTAGGGGTGAAGTCATTGTTTTTCCTGGTTACTAACATGAACTCAGTCATTTTCTTTGGTATGTTATGTAGAAGGATAACAGTGCTCAGTATTCTGCTAGGTGGTACAATTTTTAGGAAGAAAAGAATAATAAAAACATTTTTTATTTCTTTTTTTTTTTTTGAGACGGAGTCTTGCTCTGTCACCCGGGCTGGAGTGCAGTGGCCGAATCTCAGCTCACTGCAAGCTCTGCCTCCCGGGTTTACGCCATTCTCCTGCCTCAGCCTCCCGAATGGCTGGGACTACAGGCGCCCGCCACCTCGCCTGGCTAGTTTTTTTGTATTTTTTTTAGTAGAGACGGGGTTTCACCGTGTTAGCCAGGATGGTCTCGATCTCCTGACCTCGTGATCCGCCCGTCTCGGCCTCCCAAAGTGCTGGGTTTACAGGCTTGAGCCACCGCGCCCGGCCTCATTTTTTATTTCTTAAGCAGTGGACTCTTGGCTCCCTGTGCTTAGAGATAGGAATCCCTGCTTAGAGATAGATGGGAATCCTGGAGTGGATTGTTAATAATCTCACTGCAGTTGGCACAGTTGTGTGATAGAGAGTTGTTTTCCTCTCTCCCCTGCCTTAGGAGACCTGCCCTTACTAAGTATTTGGATTAAATTAATAATAAAATAGCTTGCTTTGCCCAAATGCACAGCTGCTAGTGACAAGGAGAGACGCCACATCACATCCCATGGATGGCAATGGAAAATCAACTAAGGACTTAAAATTTTCCCACATAAACTTCAGATGATTTAAGATTATTAGTGTAACCTGACATTATCTGATACTCTCCTTGGCTTATTATTCATGGTGACAGTAATATGTGGCCCTCATGTCCTTCATCCCCCAGATAGTCCTAGAGGTAGGAGAAAGAGTATGGTAGGCTCCTCTTCTCTGCCGTTTCACTCACCCTGTTTTTAGTTACTCGTAGTCAGCTGTGAGCCAGAAATATTACATGGAACATTCTAGAAATAACGATTCATAAGTTTTAAATTGCACACCATTCTGAGTAGCGTGATGACGTCTCATGCCTTCCCACCCCATCCTGCCTGGGATGTGAATCACATGCTGTCCAGCATGTCCACGCTGGGCATACTATGTGCCCATTAGTCATCCACATGGTCTGTCCTGACATCCAACCATTGACATTGTCACAACGCAATGATCCAGGGTCATCCAAAGCAGACAGTCCTCTGACTACACATCAGAAGGTCGGAAGTACCAAACACTGTGTCATTGTGTCACAATGCCTGTATCATCTCCCTCACTTCACCTCATCACATACGCATTTTTTCATCTCATAACCTCACAAGAAGGGCGAATACAGTACAACAAGGAAAGGAAAACAACAAATCAGGGAAAACACTGACTTCACCCCAAACTTTGACCTTGAAAGTTTTGACTCTTTGAGAGTTTCAGAGAGAGAGAGAGAGAGAGAAACCACATTAATAAAGCTTTTCTTATAGTTGTTCTATTTTATTGTTAGTGTTAATCTCTTACTGTGCCTAATTTATAAATTAAACTTTATCATAGATATGAATGTATAGGAAAAAACAGTATATACAGTATATACGTATTCTATCCATGGATTGGGGCATCCACTGGGGATCCTGGAATGTGTCCCCTGAAGATAAGGAGGGACTACTGTAATCATGCTTTGTATTTGGTCCTTTAGAATTTTATTTGAAACAGTATCTACCTAATTTGGGCACAGTACTGTCCTGGGATTCTAACATGTGAGTCTGTGGCTTTATATGCTTGACTCTAGTTGCATGGACCATGAATCTGGCCAATTTTAGGTTTCTTACAAGCATTTTGGTGCTTGATTTGATGTGTAGTATATTGGTGGAAAAACTGGATAATGCCCGTCCAGAGTAAAAGTGAAGAGTAAAAGTGACCCCACTCAGGAAAAAGAAGATATTCTAAGACTTTTCCTCACATGGACGTTCACTGAAGGCAGGGAATAAGGCATTTGAGCATTTTCCCAGCAGTTTCTGGGTGTGCCTGTTATGCCCACCTTCCAGGTAGCAGGGAAGGAAGGAAAGGACTGGCTTTCACCTGGAAACTGAGGTATAACATCTTGAGAATTTGTATGGTTTTGAATTATCCCTGCCATGGTGAGATCCTCAACTCTGTCTCATGGGGAACGGGATTGTAGAGTAATTTTTGGAGGTAGACTAGGAAGATGCTAGGAAGTCTCATCTTCCCCATCCAATGGACATGGAGGTGGGAGGAAGGAATTACAAAAGCATCCATATCATAGACTGCAAGACAGTGAGTCAGAGCAAAGCTAGTCTTGGCCTGAGGAGGTACTTGAGGTTGGTTCCTCCCTGCTCTTACATGGAGAGGTTGAAAAGTGATTCATCGGACACTTTAATTGGTGTTTCATAGCTTTCCAGGGCTATTAAGGACTTGTGGTTCAAAATGGCAACTCCTGGTGTTTTGAGCCTTTGTGGTTGGGACTTCCTTGCCTGCAGGGCAAGGGATGAAGGTGGTATCTGTGGTGGGTTGTACCACTTCCTCCTCTGCCCTCAAATCCTTTCTCCTCTGTGATGCCTGGGGTGAAGTCCAGGTCTCAGAGCCTGGAATATTTTCTTTGTGTGTAGATTATGATTCTCAACCAATTTGGGTAGTTTTATTACCCAAAATGTCCTCATAAGAAAATGACGTGCCTGCTATTGTATACATGCTGTAGGAAATATGAACAATTTAGTATATGCATAACATAGAGGTCACTTCCACTGCATTCTTTCCATCCTTAAGAGTCATACTATGTAAAGACATCCCAAACAACCAGAACAGTGTGATGCAGTAGGGGACTGCGTGTCAAGATACATCAGATGGGGTCTGGAGAAGGCAGAATTCCCTGGGAGGCCTTGCTGGAACAATTAGGCTTTAAAGAATGAGTAGGATTCAAGAGTTGGTAATAGGGCAGGTAGGCCGTAGCTATGACCTCCCAGGGAAGGCAGCCTGCCCCAGCTCAGACAGAATCAAGTGTTCATTGATGCTGCATCCCATCACCTGGGTTCTTTAGGCAATTCCCAGACCTGGAATTTTGACTAGGAAAGCCATGCTCCCAAGAAGTTGAGTCTTCTATGTAGAAACAGCTCCTCTTTCTAAGTGGCCAGAGAGCCTAGGCTGGTACTGTTGTGGGCTCTGAATCAGGCAGACCTGGCTTTGGGCAAAGTCCTCAACCCTGAACCGATTTCCTCTTCTGTAGAATGGAGATAATTCTAGTATTTCCTCATGGTATTGTAATGAGGATTAAATGAAGTTATGTGTGTAAGCCCTTAGCATAATGCCTGGCACGAAGTAAATGCTCAGTAAAAGGTAGTTTTTCCTTTTTAAAAAATTCAAGAGCAGCAGCAGATATGAGACTAGACTCACAGTGTGTCACCTCCTGTTTCCATTACTATTTCTTCAGAGCAAACCACCCCAAACAAGAACCTTTTTATTAAGCTCATGGAGACTTGGGTCAGGAATTTGGAAAGAGCTCATTAGGGATGGCTTATCAATGTCTGGGGCCTCACCTGGGAAGACTCGAAGGCTGGGGGAAGCTGCAGATGGAGCAGGAACCATCTGAAGGTTGTTCACCCACATGCTCAGTGCCTGAGCTGAGAGGAGCTGGAGGCCAGGACTGCTGATGGGGGTGCCCATGTGCAATCCATCCATGAGCGTGACTCTCTTAGGGCTCTTGGCCTTACATGGTGGCTCAAAGCTACAGGCCCAAGTGTTCTAGTGAACATGGGGAAACTGTAGCATCTTTTCTGATCTAGCTTGGAAGTCAGGCATTGTCATTTCTTCTGCATTCTGTTAGTTAAAGTGAGTCTCAAGACCACCCAGCTTCAAGTAGAGAGGACATAGACCCACTTCTCAATGGGAAAAGTGTCAAGATCACACTGGGGAAAAGCACAGAGGATGGGAGATGATGGACCACTTTGAAAATGCAACCTTCCATGCCTGCTAAGGGAACTCTGCTAGCAGAGCTTGGGGATACAAGGCCCTGGAGAGCCTGTGCGGCAGCTGCATCCCATGGCCATATGACAAGAAAGAACTGCTTTCTGTTGACAAAACCATCAAGCATCTGATAGACTTCCTCTTTTTTGGTTATTTTTATCTGGTATGTAGCTGGGTTCTTCAGAGGCTTGACGGAGATCTGGCAGCTCTTCTCAGTCAGTTTGAGCTGGTACGATGGGAAAATTCAGGGCAGGCAGGTGTTTAAGGAGATGTTCTTTAGTAAGGAAAGTGGCTGCACAAACGCCTCTGGCTTTCTGTTTCCTGCTGGTGATCTCTGTCTGGATGAGGTGAGGAATGGAGTCCCAGCTGTGTTTTCCGGGCTTAATTTGCACAAGGTGACAAGGGCTGTAGGTGTCCAAGTTGACGCCTTTTGAGGCAGTTATATTTTAGGATGTTAGGATGTTAGAGAGAGCTAGGTGTCCTGCAGACGCATGTGGGAGGTTTGGTCAGAGAGACAGTGCTTATTCTTCTGTTTTAATCATGAGAACCTTTCACTCAGCAGCATGGGAGATGTGGGAAGTGGGTATGGCCTCCAAGAAAGAGATGAAAGTGAAGTTCCCATAGAAAATTGGAGCTGGTTAAAGGAGACATTTTCTTTTTTTTTTTTTGTTTGAGACGGAGTCTTG
>NW_016807544.1:461205-464980 GCF_001698545.2 Rhinopithecus bieti | reverse complement strand
CCCTTCCCGAGTCCAAGTGATCTCATTGTTCAGTTCCCACCTATGAGTGAGAACATGCGGTGTTTGGTTTTCTGTTCTTGTGATAGTCTGCTAAGAATGATGGTTTCCAGCTGCATCCATGTCCCTACAAAGGACGAGACGGGGTTTCACCGTGTTAGCCAGGATGGTCTCGATCTCCTGACCTCGTGATCCGCCCGTCTCGGCCTCCCAAAGTGCTGGGATTACAGGCTTGAGCCACCGCGCCCGGCAGGAGACATTTTTCAAGGCTGATAAATTGTGCTGTGCCTACAGGAGGCCTATAAATATATTAGTTCCCTGTCATGTCTCCTTCTATCCTCCAGCCCAACAAGGCAGCAGAAATCCACACCTCATGCTGTTAAGTCATGTGGGAGGCACGGATGTGGGCACATTACGAGGAAGGTTGGTGCTTTGGGTTGTTTCTCAAGTGCTGGTCCACATGAATACATCTGATGTTTTCCCTTGTTCCCCAGGAAACATATTCACGTTATGGGCAGCCAGAGTTGTTTGGGAGTGGCCTGGAACCCTGGACACCCTTCAGGTTCAGACTATCACCCCAGTATCCCAATCCTGTTAACTAACCAGCCTGTCTGAAAACTTTGCATAAGGCCTGGGTGCCTGTCTGAAGGATCAAGACACTAGCCAGCTCCAGAAAGCTCATCTATCCATTCTGTCTTCTCTGACGTCATTCCTAGCTTGTGCCGTTCTCTGAGTTCCTCGCTGCAGGTCCTTGACTGACATTGTAAAGTGTATTGCACTGAAATCTGGGGGCTTGCCAGAGATGTCCCAGATGAATGCAGGACTGAGCCACATTGGCAAAGAGTAGCTGTTCTCAGCATGCCAGAACTATGGAACTGCATCTATCTGGTCTAGTCAGTAGCAGTCAGTAATTTGTGAGTTGGTGGCTACAACTGAAAATGAAGGAACCCTGTTTCTAAGTGTTTGGGGCTGCAGAAGAATGGGAAGCTTCAGTTCCTGTTGGAAGGGAAGAGTGGGTGGGTGAATGTTAGCCTAGAGGTAGGAGGAGTGGGACCACTAAACCCCCCTGAACTCACTGAATGCTAGTATATTCCTGTAAGATTGGTGACATACAGGGACTTAGCTAGATCAAATAAGTGATGTGATGCCAGGGAGATTTCTTAGGACTCATGGACCACTCTTTCTCCATGTATGTGAAATTAATTACTCTGTCTGACTGCCCCATCCTTCCCATCCCCAGTACTTGAGTTTGTCGTTCACCATTGTCCCTTGGACAATTGTAATAGGTTATTTACTGTGCCTCATTGCCAGTCTGTTGCTTTTTCAGTTGAGTTTGTCTCACTGCAACCGTAGTTGTTTTGCTGAAATTCAAATCTTGTCACAACACTTTTCTGCTTAAAAACTACTTCTGACTCCAGGGTCATTTCCAAGCTCCTTGGCAGGGTCTGCAGTCTTCCAGTCCTGCCCAAGCCCTTCACTGCAGCTCCTTCTTCTCCCTTTCCTCCTCATGAAAGTTCTGCTCCAGCTACAAGGGACTATTTCTTAGATATGTCAAGGCCCCTCAGCCCTCTTGGACCTGGACTCACGTTATTCCCTCTGCTGGGAGTGGCTTTCTCCTGATTCTCCCCCTGAACCAAACCCTCTCCTCTCGTTACAGCACAGAGAGCAGCTGTTTATTTGTGAGCCCCTTCTAAGGAACCCCTTCCTCTGTACATGCTTGTTTCGGGCATCCTCCATGTTAGGTGTTCAAACAAGATGGCTGGACGGGGTAGAGTAAGGCATCATCAAGAGCGTGAGAGCAGCCAATGGTCCCCACTTTACCACTTTCTGGCTGGGTAGCTCAGGGGAATATCCTCACTTCTCAACCACAACTTCTTCATCTGTAAATAGAGATTAAAACAGTACGTATCTGTAAATAGAAATTAAAACAGTACATATGTTTTCATATAAGATACTGCATGTAAAATGCTTAGCACGGTGCCTGCCATGTGGTAAGTGCTCAGTAAATGCTAGCAATGATGATGACAATGTTATAGGTGTAGACTTACGGCCAGTATGAGATGTGAGAATGAGAGAAGTGTGGTGGCTCATGCCTGTAATCCCTGCACTTTGGGAGGCCAAGGACGGTGGATCACCTGAGGTCAGGAGTTCGAGACCAGCCTGGCCAACATGACGAAACCCCGTCTCTGCTAAAAACACAAAAATTAGCCGGGTGTGGTAGCGCATGCCTGTAATCCCAGCTACTCAGGAGGCTGAAGCATGAGAATTGCTTGAACCCGGGAGGCAGAGTTGCAGTGAGCAGAGATCGCACCGTTGCACTCCAACCTGGGTGACAAAGGGGGATTCCATCTCAAAGAAAAAAAGAAGATAGCTGGGCATGGTGGGTGTGTGCCTGTGGTTTAGGCTACTTGGGAGGCTGAGGTGGGAGGATTGCTTGAGCCCAAAGTAGCAGGGACCAGAGGTTGCAGTGAGCTGAGATTACACCACTGCACTCCAGCCTGGGTGACAGAGTGATACCTTGTCTCAAAACAACAGCAGCAACAAACAACAAAAAATAGAAGGGAGAGAGAGAAGTTCCATCCTAGTTTCCTTTATAGGATCATCTATTCATCCCTCTCTTTTCCTCTCCTTTTTTCTGTGTAGGTAACTGCTGACCTTTTCTAATAACTACAACAGTTGGTATCTTTTACCAGTTTCTGCCAAAGTAGGTAGAGTGTCAGGCATGCATGTTGACTGCGAGGAATCTTGATTTTTTTGGAGTAAAATCTTGGATTCTTTCCTGGTTATAATTCTGGTCTTAGATGTTGGTTATGTCTTAGAGGCTTTAGCCCTTTCCACCCATATTGCTGGTGTCTCTTGTGCGAGAACTGGGTGGACACTGCATTAGTCAGGGTGGGGCCTCATGGTCCTGATATATCTCTTCATAGCCAAAGGTCTAGTGTCTCAGGAGTTGACTTACCAGGATGTGTAACCCTCTGGTGACCAGTGGTCCTTATGCTTTGGGACTCCATCCAGTCAGTATCCCCTGACTACTCTTAATAGCATCAGACTGGTCTGATGGGGAAGACTTTCTGAACCCTGGGCTGTGATGGAGCAAGAAGACCCTCCTTCTGTAAAATAACCATTCCCTCTGCTTTCGAATATGTCAGGAGGGTCCTTCCTGGGATGAATGAGCAGTGAGTAATGCTTCTCCCTTGGCTGGCTGGTTGCTGGTGAACAGTGGAGCTGGGTGGGGTCCAGAGATTTTGAAGTGGACACTTATTCTTTGCCTTTCTGATGTATGAGTCTCAGCCTTTCTTACCACTGTCTAAGAGTGCTTTCTGCTGCTCTGGGGATGGGTCATTGGATAGGGCACACAGTTTAGAAAGGAAAAAAGATAAGTGGATGGTGATTTGTTATGGATGGGGGCAGGAACTGGAGATTCCCCTGAGAAATGGCTACCCCTTTGAGGTGGGCATTGGTCGAAGCAACAGGGCCCTAGAGATGGGTAGAAAGTGAGAGATCTTTGGCCGGGCATGGTGGCTCACACCTGTAATCCCAGCACTTTGGGAGGCTGAGGCAGGTGGATCACCCGAGGCTAGGAGTTCGAGACCAGCCTGGCCAACAAGGTGAAACCCTGTCTCTACTAAAAGTAGAAAAAGTAGCAGGCGCCTGAATTCCAGCTACTTGGGAGGCAGAGGCAGGAGAATTTTTTGAACCCAGGAGGCAGAGGTTGCAGTGAGCCGAGATCAAGCCATTTTACTCAAACCTGGGGGACAACGAGAGCAAGATTTGTCTC
>NW_016807544.1:439623-459432 GCF_001698545.2 Rhinopithecus bieti | reverse complement strand
TTCATTGCGGCACTATTCACAATAGCAAAGACTTGGAATCAACCCAAATGTCCATCAGTGACAGACTGGATTAAGAAAATGTGGCACATATACACCATGGAATACTATGCAGCCATAAAAAAGGGTGAGTTTTTGTCCTTTGTAGGGACATGGATGCAGCTGGAAACCATCATTCTCAGCGAACTATCACAAGAACAGAAAACTAAACACTGCATGTTCTCACTCATAGGTGGGAACTGAACAATGAGATCACTTGGACTCGGGAAGGGGAACATCACACACCGGGACCTATTATGCGGAGGGGAGAGGGGGGAGGGGGGAGGGATTGCATTGGGAGTTATACCTGATGTAAATGATGAGTGCTGATGAGTTGATGGGTGCAGCACACCAACATGGCACAAGTATACATATGTAACAAACCTGCACGTTACACACATGTACTCTAGAACTTAAAGTATAATAATAAAAAGAAAAGAGCGTAAGGATTCCTTTATTAGTTTTTTTCTCACACTTGTGAACATTTAAGTTTTTGGTTCCTAGCTCTCCCGCTGACCTTCCTTATAGTTTATCTGGATATAGCATGTAGAGGATGAGGGTTAGTATTGAGTTTGCAGGGTCCAGCCTGTACTACTCAAAGCAAAACTCAAAACTTCTGAAATGGTTTCAGACCTAGTGTAGGAGGGTTTCTTCTCCTGCCCATCAACACCCTCCCCACAAGCCACAAGCTAATATACTATCTCAGCCATAGTGCTTTTAGCACATATTTGTCCCAACTTATGCCTGGGGAAATGCTGCCTGCCAGTAAGCTTTTGCCACCACACTTTGCCAAGCTATTAGAGTTTGATCCTGAGTGTCTGTGAGCTTCCCAAATATTTATTTATTTATTTATTTATTTATTTATTTATTTATTTATTTTGAGACAGAGTCTCACTCTGTCGCCCAGGCTGTAGTGTAATGGCGCATTCTTGGCTCACTGCAACCTCCGCTTCCCGGGTTCAAGCGAGTCTCCTGCCTCAGCCTCCCGAGAAGCTGGGATTACAGGCGCCCACCGTTGTGCTCAGCTAATTTTTGTATTTTTAGTAGAGATAGGGTTTCACCATTTTGGTCAGGCTGGTCTCCAACTCCTGACCTCAGGTGATCCACCCGCCTCGGCCTCCCAAAGTTTTGGAATTGCAGGCTTGAGCCACCATATCCGGCCCCAAATATTTAGTCTTAACTTCTTAAGCACTCTCATTTAAATATGAAAGCCTGGTTCCCTTCCCTAGAAGGATATGAAATAAGACTCAGGTGGTTTGATTTTAGTCCAGACCCTCCTGGGTTCTACTGGAAAGGGCAGTGGTCTTAGAGGTAGAATTAGGTTTGAATGCTAGCTTTGGTGGCTTCTCTGCCGGTTCTCTTCTGTTCTAAACACAGGTTTCTGTCCTTGTCCCTGCCAGTGAGAAGTAGCCATTAGTTTGATAGTGCCGTGTAGAGACCCACTCCTAGTGCTAGGCTCTGTGTTCAGTAGTGTTATGGGCATTGGTCCATTCAGGATGTCGGATTCAGCAAGGTTATGCCCAGTGGATTTATGAGACTGTCCCCAGGCAAAGAAAAGTAAGTTGTGGATCATACACTGTGGCCTATGAGAGACTGGCATTGTAGAGATGTATCTTCTCAACATTTGATCCCCAAATGGAGGGAGCAGCAGGGTATAGTGGAAGGAGCATGGGCCTAGAATCCAGAGCAGGATTCAAATCTTGACTCTTTCGCTTCCTAGATGTGGAAAAGTTACTTGTCCTTTGAGTCCCAGCTTCCTCAACTATAAAATGAGGATGCTACCCAACTTGCGGGATTGCCGTGAAAACTACATGAGGTAATGTGGATGTGAAGTGTCTCGTGTTGCACCTGGGACATAGTAGGTATGCAAAAAAATATTAGCTGCTATTATTATTATTAAATTATTTATGAAAGTAACAAACATACGTGTTTATCGTAGATGATTTTGACAATGATGAAAGTGAAGAGAAGTGTTTTACTTATCTTATATACTAATCTTTTATTATAATATAGTTACATATGTTAAGCTGCCTACTATATCTTTTTTTTTTTTGGGATGCAGTCACTCTGTCACCAGGCTGGAGTGCAGTGGCGCGATCTTGGCTCACTGCAACCTCCGCCTCCCGGATTCAAGCGATTCTCTTCCTCAGCTTCCCTAGTAGCTGGGACTATAGACGCCTGCCACCATGCCCAGCTAATTTTTATATTTTTGGTAGAGATGGGGTTTCACCATGTTAGCCGGGATGGTCTTGATCTCTTGACCTCATGATCCGTCCGCCTCAGCCTCCCAAAGTGCTGAGATGACAGGCGTGAGCCACCGCGCCCGGCCTGTCTTTTTGACGTAAATTTTTTTGTTGTTGTTTGTTTTTGAGACGGAGTCTTTCTCTGTCACCCAGGCGAGAGCACAGTGGCGCAATCTTGGCTCACTGCAACCTCTGCCTCTCGGGTTCAAGCGATTCTGCTGCCTCAGCCTCCCGAGTAGCTGGGATTACAGGCGCCCACCACCATGCCTGGCTAATTTTTGTATTTTTATTAGAGATGGGGTTTCACCATGTTGGCCAGGCTGGTCTCGAACTCACCTCAGGTGATCCATCCACCTCAGCCTCCCAAAGTGCTGAGACTACAGGCGTGAGCCACCGCGCCCAGCCTGATATAAAATTCTGGAAGTGACATGTGTACATAATCTAGTTCAAAAAGCTGAAATGTATTACAAGTCTTGTATTAAATAACGAAGGTCTCCTGCTTTATTCTTTCTCACTCACTGTCTCTTCCTCCTGGCTGGTGCTCTTCTTGAGGGGAGATATTGGTTTAATTTATGCAGTATTTGAACACCTGGTGCCTATTAGCACAGTGCATGATACATATGGGCTTTCAGTACATGTGGGTTATTATACTGTTTTTGAAAGGTTTAAGTCAGTACTTAGTATAGAACACAGATTTCAGGTTGATTAATTTTACGGCAGTTTGGAGAGGCTATCCAAAGCTTTCATGATATCATACTGAGGCTCTGTTGACTGGGATCTTGGTTTTGGTTTAGATTTGCAATTTTAGTCTGTCTGTGTCTGTTTTGCTATAGTAATGAGCAAGATATTTTGTAGGAGTTGAACTTTGTATTAATTCAGTTAGGTTAGCTATGAGAAATAGACACTTAAAGTACAGTAGCTGAAACAAGTGTCTCTCTTGTATGTAAAAATTTGGCAGGAGATGGCCTGTGATTGGCAAGACATCTCTGTTTCATGAGCCTTACTTCCTCGTTCACAGCTCTGCCAACTCTTGGGGCATGGTCGTGTCCTCATGGTCCAAGATGGTAGTTAGACTTCCAGCTATCACATTCACTTTCCAGGTAGCACAGTGTAGAAAGGGGTGAAGAACAAAGTCCAAAGGCCTAGAGCTGGAATCTTTTAAGACAGGTTACAGAAATCACCTACAATGACACTTTTTCGTTACCTGGCTACATCTTGGAACAAGGAGCTGGAAAATGTAGTGAATGTTCTGAGTGGCCTGGCGCCCATGTTGCAGTTGTGGGTTCCATTACTGTGGGAGGAGGAGAGAATAACCACTGAAGGGCGACTAGCAGTCTGGGTCACAGATTTCAGGCTCTTTTCCTATCATTAATCCCTTGTTAGTCCTTCCCTGATGTGCTGCCAGGATTGCTAATGTAGCAATCCCTTTCTGCTGTGTTTTCAATTTGTTTTCTCTTTCTGCTGCTGACTCTGTCCTTCTGCTTTAACCCTTGCTTGGAGATTTCTCTCCCATTCACCCCTTCAGAGCTGGAGGCCTTGAAACACTTGCTTGGATGTGCGATGGAAGCAGACAGGTAATTCCTTCCTTGGGGGCAATGACCTACTGCTTTCTGCATAACATGCTTATAGTTGCAGCATTGAGATCAGTGGTTCCCTTGGGAGGGGGTTACTGAAAGGTGTCTTTGAATCTAACAGTGTTTGTATAAAGTGTAAATATTTCTGTTTTTCACATGTGCATGGGTGCTATTGTGTTGCTAAAGTATGAATTCACTTAAAAGCGTTTTCTTAGGGTGTTTAGTATTTTCTTAGTGTTTAATATGGCATGGTGGTCTGGGGTCCTGACTGATTTCATTCAGGCCTGAGCTGAATGAAATGTCCTGGCTCTGCCTCTTCCCATTTGTGGACCAGCCTGCGTGAATTTCAGTCTCCACATCTGAAAGTGGGCATAGTTATACCTATTTTCCAGTATTGATGAGAGGATTAAATAAGATTATAGGTGTAAATCACTTAGCTTAGCACCTGGTATGTGCTAAGGACTCCATAAACATTAGCTGTGATTATTTTCTTCTTAATCAACACACACTAAAAGTACAAATAGCATCATAATGGCTTTTTTTTTTTTTTCCAGCTGAAAGGACATATTTTGAAAGGTTGGAAATCATTACTGTAGCTTGTCAGGGGACTCCAATATAGCCAGCCCTGGAACAGGTAGCTGGGGACCAGTACCTAAACTGATTTAAGCAGATACCTTTTGGGATGATTTGCATTCATTTATTAATTCCAGATGAATGGTTATTGAGCACTTATTATTCCTCTTCAGGTTACAGGCATAGAAGGGAGACCACTGTAGTTCAGCTTTCTAGCCCAGGAAAAGGTCACAAAAAAAAGTGAATGCTCTCTCTATCGGGGGTGTTCTGTAGCCATTCATTTGCTTTGGTTTCCTCTTTTATACCAAAAGGGAGTGACTCCTAAGTCCCCAAGGACCCGATTCTCTCCACCTTTCTGTAGTTACTGTGGCAGGGACTTTTGGCTGCCGTGCCTGAGTCCTTGTTGGGAAGCATAGCTTTGCTGGTTGTGCCAGTGGAACCCGGTGCAGCTCTGCTGACGATGTGGAAGCTGCTGGGGCCACCGTTGCTGCTGGCATCTCCCTTCCATCTCTAGCCAGCACCACAACTCTGCTGAGGTCGAGTCAGGGAGTCTAGGTGGTGAATCATTTGCCTTGGTAAGCAAGTCTGGCCTCTCTTGGCTTTGCCTGGAGAGACAGAGCGGGCACAGCACCAGGGGCCAGGAGAAACTGGGGGATGCACACTGGCTGTGCCCTGGCTGCCTGGTAGTGGTCCATGAGTCAGGCTCTCCCATGCAGATCTTGCTGCGTCAGCACAACAGGGAGCCTGCTCTGTGCTGGGTCTGAGATCATCTTCCTTCCTCCACTGGAGGCAACGTGCTGTAGGAAGCAAATGTCTCAAGTGCCACTCAGGCGCTCTAATGGTTGGCTGTGTCTAATGAATAGGGCTTTTCTCTGGGGTAGAATCACTTCACCTAACTCCTTTTCCCCCTACGTTTAGCTGCTCTTCAGCTCAGATAGATGGTGGAGCTTGGCTGGCCCCTGGGAAGGACTGACACAGCTTCCAGGGAGTTATAGACTCCAGGAATGTCAGAGGTAGGGAAATGGGGGCCTGGTGCAGAGCTGCACCGGGTTCCACAGTGGTGGAGCGAGAACCCAGACACCCTGGGTCTCCATCTGTTGCTTTTTTCTTTCTGCCTTGGTGTAGCTCAGAGACTGTTTTTATTAAGGCAAGACAGGATGCTGTGACACAGATCTGGAGTTTAAGCCCTGGGCTTTGGCAGTAACGAGCAGGAGTACGTGTATGCCTTTCTCTATTACGCCCTCCCAGGATGGATTTTGCGTATCAGGAGAGATGGAAGAACCAAGTGATGGAAAGCTGGAAGCCTTTGAAAGTTTCCTTTGTAGGCTACGCTAGTTTTCTTCTCCCTACCCCAAGAAAACAAAACTGAACGCAAGGTTCTATGCTAGGGTAGCAGATTGAACATGTCAAATGCTACAACTTCCTTTACTCCCTCCTGAAACCCAGTGAAAACCACAGCAAACCCACAAGGTGAATGGGAGAAGAGATGGTAGCTGTTTTGTTCTGGAGGGTGGAAAACTGATGGAGAAGTGGTAATTGACTTAGAACACTTGAGAAAGATAATTCTAAGCTGACAGTAGGGAAAGCAAAAAAAAAAAAAAAAAAAACAGCAATCCCTTTATACCACAGAATCTCCTCCACTTTATGCAGCCATTTGACTGCCTTTTCTTCTTGGAAAGGGTAAAACAAGAGTTACTGGACTGGAGACACCAAGCACAGAAAAAAATAAATAAAACGAAACATATCTCCTACACATCCTTTCTAAGGAACTACTGGAGAGTGCACACCACCAAAGCAGGGGAAGGAATCAGTAAAGAGGGGAGAGGGTTATAGGACACGGGGATTAACACAGGAGGGAGATGAAGGGAACCCCTGAGGACAGCGTACCAGACGTAGAGCATGGGCAGCTTAGATCTGAGCAGCGTGACTCAGGATGTCATCACCAACTTACCTGCAATCATTGTGCCTTTGATTTAACTGGAGGACTGACTACCTGGGGAAGCTTGGGGCAGATTGTATCTGCTCTTGGCTGTCTCGCTCATGTGCTGATGAAGCTCCTGTCGCCCCTCCTTGCCCTGCTGACTGGATAGACTCATTTTATATTAACAGAAGTGTTTTCTTTGCCCAACCCTCAGTGCTAAAGGTAGGCCCAAGTGAATTCAGAGACAGAAAATATGAGCCAGGCACAGTGGCTCACGCCTGTAATCCCAACACTTTGCGAAGCCAAGGCGGGCGGATTACTTGATGTCAGGAGTTCAAGACCAGCCTGGCCAACATGGTGAAACCCATCTCTACTAAAAATACAAAATAAAGTAGCTGGGCATCCTGGTGTGTGCCTGTGATCCCAGCTACACAGGAGGCTGAGGCAGGAGAATTGCTTGAACCTAGGAAGTAGAGGTTGCAGTGAGCTGAGATTGTGCCATTGCACTCCAGTCTGGGCGACAGATTGAGACTCAAAAACAAACAAACAAAAGAAACAGAAAATACAGAAGAGTCCCACTCTCCCAATTACCTTGACCCCTACTGCCAGATGCCCCCACTGTGATTACCCGTTCTGTGTTTCTAGGACTTGTTCATGATCTTGCCTATCAACTTTCCCAGGAAGAGCTCTTGTAAATTCCATGGGACCATGACCAGAGACTCTGTTTAGCTTATTCCCTTCGGGAAGGCTTCATTTAGCAAAGGCAGTATTTTTACTCCCCCATGGTATTGTGGGGAGAATAGTGTCCCCTGCAACTCTCCACACAAATGATATGTTGAAGTCCTAACCTGTGAAATTTGGAAATACCGTCTTTGCAGATGTAGTCAAGCTAAGATGAGGTCATACTGGATTAGGATGGGCCCTAATCCAATGACCGGTGTCCTCATAAGGAGACACAGACAAACAGAGAGGAGAATATTAGGTGAAGATGCAGATAGACACACAGAGAGAAGATGGCCATGTGAAGATGCAGGCAGAGATTGGACTTATGCTGCTGCAAGCCAAGGGACACTAAAAGCTATTGGCAGCTACCAGAACCTAGAAGGGTCAAAGAAGGATCCTTCCACGAGAAACCTGAAGGGAGATGGCCCTGCTGACACCTTGATTTTGTACTTCTAACCTCCAGAACTGTGAGAGAATAATTTCTGTTGTTTTAAGCCACCCAGTTTGTGTTAATTTGTTATGGCAGCCCTAGGAGGCTACAACACACAGCTTCATTTTTTGTTTGCCACTCACTGTTGCAAAATTAAACATTATCTTATTTAGAGATGTGTACATAACTGGTAAAATCATAAAGAGAATAAAGAAAATGAATAACAAGTCAAGGTTGTCAGATGTTTGGGGAAAAGGAAAGGAGATTACGAACTTCTTTTTTTTTTTTTTTTTTTTTTTTTGTTTTTGAGACTGGTAGTCGCTCTGTCGCCAGGCTTGAGTGCAGTGGGCTTGGATCTCAAGCGTCACTGCCATGCATACCGCCTCGGGTTTGACGCATGTCTCCTGCCCCTCACGCCTCGGAGTACGGCTGTGGCGGGCGGACTACAGGCGGCCCGCCACCTCGCCGGCTTAGTTTTTGTATTTTTAGTGAGACGGGGGTTTCCAGTGGTGTTAGCCAGGGATGGGTCTCGATCTGCTGGAAACCTGCGTGAATCCGCCTGGTCTCGGCCTCCAGAAGTGCTGGGATCTCCCAAAGTGGTGGGATAACAGGCTTGAGCCACCGCGCCCGGCCACATGGAACTTCTAAAGGGACTGGATGGAGTTATGTGGGTTTTCATATTATGTTCTTTAAACCATATATACATTTTTTTAATTTTAGAAATGGAGTTTCACTGTGTTGCCCAGATTGGAGTGCAGTGGCTGTTCACAGGCACATAGTGCACTACAGACTTGAATTCCTGGGCTCAAGCCATTCTCCTGCCTCAGCCTCCCAAGTAGCTGGGACTACAGGTGTGCTCCACCACTCCCAGCCATATATACATTTGTACATATTACATGTATACATTTTAGTGTACTCTCCTATGTGTATAATACATTTAACAATAAACTTTAAGAAATAAAACAAGGCCGGGCGCGGTGGCTCAAGCCTGTAATCCCAGCACTTTGGGAGGCCGAGACGGGCGGATCACGAGATCAGGAGATCGAGACCATCCTGGCTAACACAGTGAAACCCCGTCTCTACTAAAAAATACAAAAAAACTAGCTGGGCGAGGTGACGGGCGCCTGTAGTCCCAGCTACTCGGGAGGCTGAGGCAGGAGAATGGCGTGAACCCGGGAGGCGGAGCTTGCAGTGAGCCGAGATCCGGCCACTGCACTCCAGCCTGGGCGACAGAGCAAGACTCCGCCTCAAAAAAAAAAAAAAAAAAAAGAAATAAAACAAAACGTAACCCTCAAAACCAAATTAGCTGAGTTACCTAATGTAGGAGAGATGGTGCCGAATCATCTGAACCAAATGCAGGCCTGAGGACATGAGCCTTGGCACCAAGGTGAGCATTTAGCAGATTGGAGCCCCTTGTACTAATGGAGATGAATAATAAATAAGAAATCTGAAAATGACATAGATCATCAACCAAAGCTAAGTTTACCATTAGGGCTTAATGGGAGAGTCGCCTTAGTGATGCCAAGTTTTGAGAGCCTGGCCTCGGCTAAATGATATTAGGTCAGATTCACAAAGCCCTTTGTGGCAAGACACCTCCCATTTCTCCTGCTGACCTCCTAATGGGATGGCCTTGAGACCATTTTAAGTGGTGTGCATTAAGCAACATTGAATCCCAAAGAAAGTCATTCAACTTCTTTGTATAAATGGAGGATCAACATTCATTTTGGGGCTGTTTGTCTATAATTCCTCTCTAACACTTCAAATCTTTCTTCTCAATCAGAGAAGGCAGGCCTTAGGCTCAGCACTTTGACCATATGTGGGTCTGCTACGACACCATTTATTTTTGTTTCATTTTATATGTTTGTACAGATTACTCAATGTTAGGAAAATTTTTGGCTTTCCCATTTATAATCGTGATATAAAATTTCTTTAAAATTTTGTTTAATGTTTAATTTTGTGAGTACATAGTAGGTGTATATATTTTTGGGGTACATGAGATATTTTGATACAGGAATGTGATGCATAATAATCACATCATGGAAAATGGGGTATCTATCCCCTTAAGCGTTTATCCTTTGTGTTACAAGCAGCTCAATTATACTTTTAGTTATTTTTAAATGTACAATTAAATTAATTTGACTATAGTCACACTGTTGTGCTATCAAATACTAGGTCTTATTCTATTTTTTGATGCCCATTAACTGTTATTTAAATAATAATATTAAGTGGTATATATAGTTGGTGTCCTAATTGGGAAATAATCAAGAATGATGTCTTTGTGTCAGGCACAGTGGCTCACTTCTGTAATTCCAGTGTTTAGGAAGCTGAGGAAGGAAGATCACTTGAGGCCAGGAGTTCACGACCAACCGGTCTACATAAAAAATAAAAAAATTAGCTGAGCATGGTGGTGTGTACCTGTAGTCCTTGCTACTCAGAATGCTGAGGTGGAAGAATGCTTGAGCCCAGTAGTTCAAGGTGACAGTGAGCTATGATTGCGCCACTGCACTCCATGCTGGGCAACAGAGTGAGACCCTGTCTTGACCTGATGTTCACTTTTGTCACGTTATCTTTCCTTATAGAAGGGGAAAGGCCATTGAGATAAGCTGAGAGTCTTCAGGTTATCTTTCCCTGTGTGTTCCCTGCTCCACCTGGCAATAGCTGGGTGTGTTAGTCACTGGTGAACCCCTGGCTGAGGTATTACCCTTTCTCTAGTCGCCTCCCAATGCCCCTCCACCCCCTGTCCCAATACCTGGCAACAATAACATGGGAAAGTGGATAGTTTGAGAAGATGCATAGATATCCCATTGGTCAAGTACATGACCAGCAAGAGATGAGTTCTTTTTTTTTTTCTTTTTTTTTTTTTGAGACTGAGTCTCATTCTGTCACCCAGGCTATAGTACAGTGGTGCAATCTTGGCTCCCTTCGACCTCCGCCTCATGGGATCAAGAAATTCTCCTGCCTCAGCCTCCCAAGTAGCTGGAACTACGAGTGTGTGCCACCCCGCCCAGCTTATTTTTGTATTTTTAGTAGAGACAGGGTTGTGCTATGTTGACCAGGCTGGTCTTGAACTGCTGACCTCGGGTGATCCACCCTCGGCCTCCTAAAGTGCTGAGATTACAGACATGAGCCACCACACCCAGCCAGGATGAGTTCTTTCAAAGAGCCTTGTCCTGTGCTTGGTTCTTAAAGGGGATATGGCGTAAGTTCCAGAAGAAAAAGAATGAGGTTTTTGCTTTCTAGGAGTCATACTGTATCACATCTAGCGGAAATGATGACCCTCATATATATGCAGCAGTCAGGAATGATTAGAAGTGCATATAATGTTAGATTATGTGGTATTTGGATGCTGAAGGGAGAATTCAGGAAAAAGAAGTGCAGGGTTGACTGATCAATGACAGTTTTAGGGATTAGGCAGAATTGGAGGCAAGGCTTAAAGACACATAGGATTTCTTTTTGGCCTCTGTACGGCATGGCACAAAGGTAAATAATGTGGTTCTGAAGTCAGACAGATCTGGATTTGATTCCCTTCCCTGTCCCTCACTGACTGGGCAACTGGCTTAACCTTTTTGTGTCTGGTTTGGAGTGCATAAAATGGGGGAAATAATTATGCCTACTTCTGAGGGTTGATTTAAGGATTAATAAAGGCGATGGACATAAACAGCATCGTGCTGCTAGTGAGTGACCCATAATGAGTGACTGTCATTATTAATCAAGCATTCCATTTATCTCTACAGCAAAAACATATTGCATGGTTATTGTGTGTCAGGGACTGCCAGGGCTTCCGTATCAGTCCCTTGAGCACTGAACCCTATGGTTTCCGTTTATGTACAGGATACCTAATTATAATAATAACTATAGTGTTCCAAGTGCCAGGTACTCTGCTAGTTGCTTGATTACTGTATCACCTTTAATCTTTATCCCCATTTTGTAGAAGCAGGAATTGAGGTACAAAGTGTAAGAGATTTGTCCAGGGTCACATTAAGAGTGTCAAGCCTAGGATTTAAATTATCTCCTCTTTTCCTGTTCCATACTGACTCTTGTTACTGTGAATCTAGACCCATTATTTCCAAAACTAAACTTGGCTTCTTCAAATGGGCTTTTTCTCTGAACTTCCCAATTAGGGGCACCACCATTCTTCTGCTTGTCACCCAAACCTGAAAGGCTGGAGATGTCTTCCTTCTCCATCAAGCCCCTACATCTAGTTAATCACTAGGTCTTTAGTTCCAATGTATCTTCTCCTTTCTGTTCCACTGCCTGGCCAGGCCCCCATTGACTTACACCTAGACTTGTTAGTTCTTCTCAGTACAGTCACACATCACTTAATGGCAGGGATACATTCTGAGAAATGCATCATTAGGCAATTTCATCATTGTGCGAACATCAGAGTGTACTTATACTACACACCTGGGCTATATGGTGTAGCCCAAACCTGTCCTGCTGTGGCTCAGGACAGCTTTTTCCTTTTTTTTTTTTTCTTTCTTCAGCTTATCAGCTGTTGTTAGTGTATTTTATGTGTGGCCCAAGACATTTGCAATGTGGCCCAGGGAGGCCAAAAGATTGGACACCCCTGGTGTAGTCTGTTGTTTCCAGGCTACAAACCTGTACATGTTACTGTACTGAATATTGTAGACAATTGTAATGCAGTGGTAAGAATTTGTGTATCTAAATGTGTCTATAAATAGAAAAGGTACAGTAAAAATGTGATTTAAAATTAAAAATGGTACATCTTTACAGAACACTCACCATGAATGGAGCTTACAGGACTGGAAGTTGCTCTGGGTGAGTGAATAGTGAGTGAATGTGAAGACCTAGGACATTACTGTGCACCACCATAGACTTTATATTAAACACTGTACACTTAGGCTACACTAAATTTATAAAGAAAACTTTTTATTTAGACGGAGTCTCACTCTGTCACCCAGGCTCGTGTGCAGTGGTGCAATCATGGCTCACTGCAACCTCTGCCTCCCAGGTTCAAGCAGTTCTTTTGCCTCAACCTCCTGAGTAGCTGGGAGTACAAGCACGCAGCACCACACCCAGCTAATTTTTTGTATCTTTAGTAGAGATGGGTTTTTGCTGTGTTGGCCAGGCTGGTCTTGAACTGTTGACCTCAAGTGATCTTCCTGCCTCGGCCTCCCAAAGTGCTGGGATTGTAGGCCTGAGCTACCGCGCCCAGCTGAAAAATTTTCTTTTTTCAATAATAAATTAATCTTAGTTTACTGTAACTTTTTAACTTTATAAACAAAAGTTGTTTACTTCGTAACTCTTTTTTAACAATAGAGCTTAACATAAACACACTGTACAGCTGTACAAAAACATTTCCTTTCTTTTATCTGTATTCTATGAGCTGAGAGTGAGAGGTCTCACTCTGCCGCTCAAACTGAAGTACAGTGGTATGATCATGGCTCTCTGCAGCTTTGACTTCCCAGGCTCAAGTGATCCTCCTACCTCAGCCTCCTGAGTAGCTGGGACTATAGGCATGCACCACCACACCTGGCTAATTTTTCAATTTCTTTGTAGAGACAAGGTTTCGCTATGTTTTCCAGGCTGCTCTCCAGCTCCTGGGCTCAAACGATCCTCCCACCTTGCCCTCCAAAAGTGCTGGGATTACAGGCATAAGCCACCACGCTTGGCCTACATTTTTTTTTTAAACATACGTTTTTTGTTATTGTTTTTACATTTTAAACTTTTTTGTTAAAAATTAAGACACAAACACACACTTTAGCTTTGGTCTACACAGGGTCAAGATTATCAATATCACAGTCTTCCACCTCTACATCTTGTTCCACTGGAAGGGGCAAAACACACCTGGAGCTGTTATCTCCTGTAATAACAATGCCTTCTTCTGGAATGCTTCCTGAAGAACCTGCCTAATGCCGTTTGACAGTTAACTTTTTTTTTTTTTACATAAGTAGAAGGAGTGCACTCTAAAATAATGGTAAAAAGTATAGTATGCTGGCCAGGCACAATGGCTCCCACCAGTAATCCCAACAATTTGGGAGGCCGAGGTGGGAGGATCGCTTGAGCCGAGGAGCTTGAGACCAGCCTGGACAATGAAGTGAGACCCCCTTCTCTACAAAAACTAAACTAATGAACTGGGCGTGGTGGCACATACCTATAGTCACAGCTACTCAGGAGGCTGAGGTGGGAGAATCACTTGAGTCCAGGAGATTGAGGCTGCAGTGAGCTATGATTGCACCACTGCACACCAGCCTGAGTGACAGAGTGAGACCTTGGGTCCAAGAAAAAACAGTAGATACATAAATCAGTAACATAGTTGCTTATTAGCATTATCAAGTATTATGTATGGTACATAATTGTATATGCTGTGCTATTATACGACTGGCCGCACAGTAAGTTTGTTTACAGCAGCATCACCACAGACACATGAGAATATGTGGTGCTATGACATTATGGCAGCTGCCATCATCACTAGGCGATAGGAAGTTTTTAACCCTATTCTTACCTTGTGGTACCACTGTCATGTATGTGGTCTGTCACTGACTGAAACGTCATTATGTGGTGCATGACTGTTTTTGCCGTTGCCTGACAGGAGAGGTGAGGTTTATACAATGCACTGTCATGGACTTCACCAAAATTTGATAAAATATTCTTACATTTTTCAAGATGTGAAAGCATGACAATTTGTTATTGCCACAACTGTTTGTCAGTGGTAGAAGTTTATAGTGGGCTTACTGCAGTGGTACAAATATGTAAACTGCTGTGAATATAACCTTTCGCTTCCACTCGGGAAAGTATGTTGGGGGATAACCGCTGTCCACTCTGTTTTTGTTTTAAAGCTTTGCTCTTTAAACAAATGGGGCTGGGACAACTGCATAGCCACATGCAAAAGAGTGAAGTTGGACCTCTATCTCATATTATATGCAGAAATTAAAAATGGATCAATGACCTAAATGTAAGAGCTGAAACCATAAAACTTTTGGAAGAAAACATAGAATTAAATCTTCATGATCTTGAATTTGTTAATGGTTCTTAGATATTATACCAAAAGTATGTGCAATAAATAAAAAAATAAAGTGGACTTCATCTAAATTAAAAACTTTGGTGTATCAAAAGTATCAAGTAAGTGAGAAGACAGCCAACAGAATGGGAGAAATATTTGCAAGTCATGTATCTGATGAGGGTCTAGTATCAGAATATATGAAGAGCTCTTATAACTCAATAATAAAAAGACAAACCACCCACTTTAAAAATGGACAAAGGATTGAATGGACATTTCTCCAAAGAACATATACAAATGGACAACAAGCTCATGAGAAGTTAGATGTTCAATATCATTAGTCATCAGGGAAATACAAACCCAAACCACAGTGAGTTACCATATCACATGCACTAGGTTGGCAATAAGAATACCAATAATAAGGAAAATAACAAGTATTCGTGAGGATGTGGAGAATACTTAGAGCCCCCATAGTCTGCTTGTGGAAACGTAAAATGATTCAGCTGCTGTGCAGAACAATTTGGTGGTTCCTTAAAAAGACAAACGAATTACCATGTGATCTAGCAAATATGCTCCTAGGTATATACCTCCCAAATGACAAGTATACAAATATATGTGTACACATGTTCATACACACTAGTCACAGCAGGCAGAAAGTGGAAACAACCCATGTGTCTATCAGTGGACAAAAGGAGAAACTAGTATGTACATACAGTGGAATATTATTCATCCATAAAGAGAAATGAAGTACTGACATGTTATAATGTGGATGGACTTGAAAACATGTTCAATGAAATAAGTAGGTGTGTCACATATTGTATGATTGAGTTTACATGAAGTGTTCAGAACAGGTAAATCCATAAAGACAAAGGCGATTAGTGGTTGCTAGGGTTTGGGAGGAGGGAGAATGGGGAATAATTGCTTAATGAGTACAGGGTTTCCTTTTGGAGTGGTGAAAATGTTTTGGAACTAGACAGAGGTGGTAGTTGTACAACATTGTGAATGTACTCAATATCACTAAATTGTTCACTTTGAAATGGTTAATTTTATGTTATGTGGATTTCAGCTCAAAAAAAAGGTCTACAAAAAATAAAATAAGGCTTTCACAAGCTTTGGCGCTTTAATGATTAGTAGCAATGGGTGCTTGGTAGATACCAGTATTTGAGGACATGATTATTGAGAGTCACTGGCGTGCACCACCATGCCCAGCTAATTTGTTGTATTTTTATTAGAGACGAGGTTTCACCATGTTGGCCAGGCAAGTGTCAAACTCCTAATCTCAGGTGATCCACCCGTCTTGGCCTCCCCAAATGCTGGGATTACATGCGCGAGCCACCATGCCCAGCCAGGAATTTATTTAATTGTGATGTGTGTATCTTAGTTTCTTCATCAGTAAAACTGAGATGGCAATAGTACCTGCCTTGTAAGTTGTTGTGAGGATTAGAGATAGTGACTATAAAATGGGTGGTACAAAAATGAATGCGCTATAGGTGTTTAAGAAATGATGGCTCTGACCATCAGTCTATGGCAGCTAAATGCTGGAGCCCACAGGAGAGGCCAGGAGGATGGCAGAAGAGTTCTGTTCTGTGGTTTTCCTGTGATTAATGCAGACTCTGGTTTCTTCTGTATTCATTTCTTTGCCCAGTATTGATCCTCCAGAAGGTGGAGAATGGAGACCTGAGCAACAAGATTCTGAAGATCACTGATTTTGGCCTGGCTCGGGAATGGCACCGAACCACCAAGATGAGTGCAGCAGGAACATATGCTTGGATGGCACCCGAAGTCATCCGGGCCTCCATGTTTTCCAAAGGCAGTGACGTGTGGAGGTAAGGTCCAGAGGGCCAGGGACAGCATTTCCCAGGTCCATCTTGGTGGCACACATATTTCAAGACTTGGAGAATTGAGGTTACATAGGATCCCAGGCACCCGAAATAGGTCTAAGTGACCTCCCCACACAGTCATCTATGCCAGTTCCCATGTTGCCAGGGGACAGTTTCTAATGCTTTCATCTACCAAAAAAATCCCTCAAGTGCTATACGCAGGCCACTTTTTGCTGGTGATTCCTCCCTAGGAAAGGCCAATAGATTCCAGGGGCAACATGTACTCCCATCTCTGCCCTGTAAGATGGGAAGGACACTCAGTCCCTCCTGGGGAGCTTCGCGAGGATCAGCCTAGCTTGCTTAGCAACAGTGCTAGGCTTTCATGGCTGTTACTGCTGAACTTGGGGAGAAGATTAACCCAATGTGTTCACACGAAGCTCCTAAGCCATTGAATATTCTTTGTGCAGTCTCTTTTTTCTTGATGGCCTAAAAATTATCTTTTCCAGTTATCTAGTTAATATTTTAGTCAAGGCTCTATCTGTTGACATTAATCCAGAAATCGGAAAAAAAAAAATGGGTCCCAAGTATATACCCAGAACTGCAGAGCCACAGACTAGAAATGACTAGCCATCCTCCTAGTTAATGTGAGCCCAAAAAGTTGCAAGGAAATAGATCTAAAAATTTTCCCAGCTGAGGAAGGATGAGCAACTACTCAGTCGTCATGGCTGTGGGACAGTAGCATCACCTTGGTATACAAAAGAAAGGACTGTAGTTTATCATTATATATCAGTCCATGGAGTTATTATCCTGATATATTATAAAGTGAGCTTCTGTGTGTGTGTGTGTGTGTGTGTGTGTGTGTGCACGTATATTTTAAATAATAGTTTTATTGAGCTATTATTCACATACCATAAAGCTAACCCTTTGTACACTTTAAAGTATAGAAGTTGGCTGGATAGTGGCTAATGCCTGTAATCCCAGGACTTTGGGAGGCTAAGGTGGAAAGATTTCTTGGGCCCGGGAGTTTGGGACCAGCCTGAGCAGCATAGTGAGACCCCCATCTCTACAAAAAATTGAAAAATTATCCAGGTGTGGTGGCATGCACCTCTAGTCCCAGCTACGTGGGAGGCTGAGATGGAAGGATTACTTAAGCCTGAGAGGTGGAGGCTGCAGTGAGCCGTAATTGCACTACTGCACTTCAGCCTGGGTGAGAGAGTGAGACCCTGTCTCAAGAAGTAAATAATCATGTAAGTCAATGGTTTTTAGTATATTTAAAAGGTGTTTATGGGTCACCATTGTTATTAGTTTCCTAGGGCTGCTGTAGCAAATTACTATTCCTAGTGGCTTAAAGCAACAGAAGTGCATGCTTTTGTAGTTCTGGAGGCCGGAAGCCTGAAAGCGATGTGGGCAGGGCCACACCCTCCAGAGACTCTAGTGGAGATAATGATTCAAATAAGGATTCTGGGTATTAGGACATGGACATACCTTTTCAGGGCCACCATTCAGCCCATTACAACCACTATCTATTTCCAGAACTTTTTTTTTTTTTGAGATGGAGTCTCACTCTGTTGCTCAGGCTGGAGTACAGTGGCATGATCTTGGCCCACTGCCACCTCTGCCTTCTGGGTTCAAGCGATTCTCCTGCCTCAGCCTCCCAAGTAGTTGGGATTATAGGCGTGCACCACCACATCCAGCTAATTTTTGTATTTTTAGTAGAGATGAGATTTCGCCATGTTGACCAGGCTGGTCTTTAACTCCTGATCTCAAGCAGTCCATCTGTCTTGGCCTCTTAAGGTGCTGGGATTATAGGCGAGCAATTTCCATGCCCGGCCAATTTCCAGAACATTTTTACCACTGAAAAAAGAAGCCCCATATCTATTATCAGTTCTTCCCTAATCCTTCCTCCTTCTACTCCCTAGCAAACACTGATTTACTTTCTGTCTTTATGAATTTGCCTATTCTGGATATTTCACATAAATGGAATCATACCATATGTGGTCTTTTGTGACTAGGCGTCTTTCATTTAGCATAATGTTTTCAGTGTTCATCCATGTTGTAATACAAAATTAGCCAGGTGTGGTGGCATGTGCCTAATAATCCCAGCTACTCAGGAGGCTAAGGCAGTCTTGAACCCCGGGGGCAGATGTTGCAGTGACCTGGGATCGTGCCACTGCACTCCAGCCTGGGAAACAAGAGTGAAACTCCATCTCAAAAACAAAAAAAAAAAGATTCATCCATGTTGTAACTTATATCAGAATTTCATTCCTTTTTAAGGCTTAATAATATTCCATTGTATGGATAGACCACATTTGTTTATCCATTCATCAGTTGATGGGCATTTGGGTTGTTTTTGCTTTTTGGCTGTTATGAATAATGCTGCTATGGACACTTGTGTACAACACAAGCTTTTGTCTAAGCATAAGTTTCTTGTGTAAACGTCAGTTTTCTTGGGTCTATCCCTAGGAGTGGAATTGCTGAATCATGTAGCAGTTCTATGTTTAACTTTTTGAGGAACCACCAAACTTTTTCATCATAGCTATACCATTTTGTTATATTCCCTTTAGCAATGTATGAATAGTGTTACAGTTTCACCACATCTTTTCAATACTTATTATTGTCTTTTTTAAAAAAAAAGTTATGTCCATCCTTGTGGGTATGAAATAGTATTTTATCGTAATTTTGATTTGCATTTCACTAAATGACTTGTGATGTTGAGTATCTTTTCATGTACTTTTGGCCAATTATATCTCTGAACCTGAAGAAATATCTGTTCAAATCCTTTGCCAATTAAAAAATTAGAGTATTTGTTTTTTTATTGTTGAGCTGAAAGAGTCCTTTCTATTCTGTTGTCAGATATATGATTAGCAATTTTTTTTTCCATTCTGTAGATTGTTTTTCCACTTTCTTAAGGCTGTTCTTTGAAACAGTGTTTTTAATTTTGATGATGTCTAGTTTATTTTGTCATCTGTGGGTTGTGCTTTTGATGTCATATCTAAAAAACATTGCCTAGTTCAAAGTCATGAAGACTTACACACCTATATTTTTTTCTAAGAGTTTTATAATCTCAGCTCTTACTTTCATGTCTCTGATCCATTTTGACTTAATTTTTGTATGTGGTGTGAGGTAGGGGTCCAACTTTATTATTTTTCATGTGGCTATTCAGTTATCCAGGCCCCATTTATTGAAAAGACTATTTTTTCCCATCACATTATTTGTCTGGTCACTTTTATCAATTTACCAGAAATATAAAGGTTTATATCTAGATTCTCGGTTCTACTCCATTAATCTATGTCTGTCCTTATGCCAATACCACCCTTTCTTAATTAGTATGACTTTGTGGTCAGTTTTGAAATTAGGAAATGTGATTCCAATTTTGTTCTTCTTTTTGAAGATTGTTTTGGCCATTCTGAGTCCTTTGCATTTAATGAATCTTAGGATAATTTTGTTAATTTCTATAAAATAGATAGCTGGGATTTTGATAGGAATTGCATCAAATCTGTAGCTTTGTGGACTATTGACCTCTTCCCC